>NC_061484.1:27321874-27518638 GCF_022539355.2 Hippoglossus stenolepis
TGAATACGTCTCATAATTTGACACACTGACGTCAGACACATGCACAACTGCAAACCAATCAATGAAGTGTGTGTAGACGTATGTCCATACAAACGTATGTCATACAATTCTAAATCCTCAGTGTCCTCAGTGTGTTTGAAACTGTAAAACTTTGTTTCTGACAAACTTTGCAAACAGTTTCAAAGACTCCGAACTGAATAAATCACTTGATGAACTGTGAGCGAGTCTGAATTATTCTGAGTTGCACTTATTGCACTTGCATGCAGATGAGTTAAAATAATCGTGCTCATGCAACATGCATGAACAGAACTTTTTTTTTAAAATACATTTTCCTGGAAGGGCCAGAAGTGATGAGCCTATAATACAAGCGTTCATAATTTAAAGACTCTAATATAATGTTAATAATAATTTATACCGCCCATTGAAAGTCTATTAAATATACAGAGACACTGTTCTAATCATATGATTCATTCTGCTTCCACTAAACTGCAGACATCCGACAGTGGGAGTATTTTATTTATTTATTTGAGGCGTAACTTTTGTAATTAAAGATTAAACGTGTTTTTTTCGGGCTTTTTACTTCTTTGAAATCTGCAGGAAGACGTTTATGTTTTTAAAAAACCTTTGAAATCCACCGTCACATAATTTCCTCATTCTGTTTATTTGTAGCTGCGGCAGACTTTTGGTTTTTTCGCAGGATGATGGTGATTATAATTGAAAGTGCTTCTCTCTGATAACAGCAGGCTTCTTGCATTTCATCTCATCATGTTGATTTTTTTTTTTTTGGGGGGGGGGGGGCTGATGGGAAACCGTATGCAGATTTTATTCTGGAGACCATTTTTTTTCATTTCTACTTAACCAAACAAAGTCGTGTGAAGCAGCCAAGTGGACCAGAACTTCACTTCTCACCCTGACACGGAAGTTGATCTGCAGGTCCGAGGCTCCAGATGCTCGGTGACATAGGACTTTAATTTCACCAGGAAAATCCATTCAGTGTGATACTGCTGTTCAGGGACTCATTAAAAAAACAAACATTTAACACCAAATAACAAGGTGGGTGACGGGTTAAAGGGATCGATTTCTAAGGTACTAAGGTGCCAAATCACCTAGATCCCCCCCTTGTGGCTGCACACAGTATAGGTCATTCTGAATTATGGTTTCTGCCACTTTAGGTACAGTTCTTATCACACTGGTGCAGATTGAAGTGATTGACTCACACTTGGTTGATCATGTGTTTTTGTAGGAGTTTGAAACCAGCTGCCCAATCACCACTGCACAGACTCTAGACAGCAGAGTTAATATCTGGGATATTTTCTTTTCTTTTCTGGATAGTGGAAGAATCTGGTGACGCATCCTCCATTCTCATGTACACTCTCTGATCCCATTATAACAATCCACCGGGGGATTTTTCTATAGCACACACAGCCTCGCCCCATATGCCAAATAGACTCAACTACATCACATCAATTTCTCTATTTCTAAATGTTGTTCATTTGCCAATTGACGTCGGTCCTGATTGTAAATCTCTGCACTTTCCAGGTGCTGATATAAAGCCTCAGGCAAACCAACCAGAGACCAATCCAGACGTGTGTGTGACAGAAACTAAAACCAGGACCGAAAAGCCAGGAGCAGATCATCTGAATGTTGCTCTGCTTGTTTCCACACGCTTGTGTTTAATCTTGTTGTTTAGTTGTGTTGTCAACACGACACCAAACACGACGCCTTCCTCTGCGGCTGTCAGGTCCAGCTCATCCATGCAGAGTACGAGGGCGAGCGTCCTCCGCTCCGCCGGGTGCTCACGGTGAAACGCAGTGTCAAACAAACAGTAATAAAAAGCCAAGGGTTACGCTGGTCGATCATACGATGCTGGTGGTGATAGTGTTGTCATAGAAACAACCCGTGTGCAGCGCTGCTCTCCGGAGCTTTTCTGCCAAACGAAATCGTGATATGGGAACATGCTCTGATTCAAAAGACATGTCTGTCTCATAACTGTCTGCAGAGCATCGCCCCCTTTGTGCCGCTGCTGCAGATGTAATTAAACGTGGATGGTGCAATAAAGAAAACAGGCTCAGCTTCTGTTGAATGGCAGGAACCTTCATATTTAATCCAATTTAAATGTTACCACAAACTGTGGAAGCTAAAATATCCTTTTGTGATGATGTTGAACACATCTTCAGCCTGACGATGACCAGGTCTGTGGAGCAACTGGCACTAAACTGAAGGGACATTTTGGACATCATGACCGTGGACAGTTTCTTTCTCACCTCTCCTGCTCACGTCATCCTTACAGTCCTTTTAAAAACCACGATCATCTAACGTCTGCTCCCACGAAGCCGCTCAGAGATCATGATCGGTGTCGGGTGAATTTCTTAAAGGCTCATTCATGCTCAACGTTAGATACGTGAAAGAAACATGGACAGACGCCACGTGTCCTCATTGCTCTGTGTATTCATTCCAATGGCAAACTCTGGGGTCTCCGATGTGTCGGGAAAATGTGTTAGTACATTATTACGTTACGTTATATAATTGGAAATGAGGCGTTAAGACATATAGGACACAGGGGAAGGCTCCTGCTGCAGGGGGCTAACGTCACTATTTACTTTTTGTCTGCAATATAAATATAATTTCTATCACCCATCAGTCCCTGTGTGTATCGCTTCTGTGTGTGTGTGTGTGTCTGTGTGGGCGGTGTTGTTGAGGGGTGGTTAATGTTGTGTTAACGGCAACAATAAGATTTATGTTGTATTTAATATAAAGTCATAAAAGTGATGGCTTATCTCGGTAAATAAAAGCAGAAGGAAAGACACGGCTCAGTGAAATAACGGCTGGGGAATCACGACTGGGTCATATATCGCGTGTGTGTGTGTGTGTGTGTGTGTGTGTGTGTGTGTGTGTGTGTGTGTGTGACTAATTTAAAAAAACTAAGTACTCGAAACTATGTGTTTTTAATCAACAACACGTTGGTAAAACACACACATGTGCCCAGGTACAGACGTGTGGGTGGGGGGGTGGGCGCTGCCGTCTGTGATCAGGCCGGTTGCTGGATGTTCTGCTGCGTGCACCGTCGTGTGCGGCCTGCAGGGATCGGCCTCAGGGATTCACAGCTCGTGCTCCGGTGGCCGATGATCAGCAGGAAGACGATGAGGAGGAACGACGGCGGCTCCTTAACGAATACCAGCTTCTCTTCTCCCCTTCCACTGTTTGCACACGCACACGACATGTTGTGCAACAAAGAAATAATGAGACCAAACAGAAGTGGTCACGTCGCTGCTGCACAAACTTTACTCGCCTCCACAAACGACATATTTGGATGAAATAACTTTGTTATAAAGGATTCAAATACACGTTCTCAGTGGATAAAGAACACATTCAAAAACTGAATAGTTTGTTTCTATGTGTTTGAGCATGAGACAACATGTGTTTTTGTTTTATATATTATAACTTAAAGATCTAGTTAATGCTGTTTATCTGAAGCTAAGGAAATGTAGGTAAAGCAGCAATATCAAAAAATAACAATTTGTAACGCTAATAAACCCTGTGAAGAATAATATTCATTGGAATTGTATTTATCTTTGTAAATAAAGCACTTTGTAAACTTTGTAAACTTTGTTGTTTGCTGCTCAGGGTCGTCCACCAATCACAGAGCCCATTAGCTATCATGTGACAATGAATCAGCCTCTTAGGGTAACGGACAGTATTACAGAGCTTCTGATATCCGGGCTCAGACTCCATCTTTCGTCCGTACATTGCATCAGAAGGTCAGATCAGTGGTTAGATTCCGGTATTCCCGAAGTGTCCTTGGGCAAAACCCTGAACCCTGTATGTCCCCTGACATTGTATGAATGGTGCCTGGTAGAACAAGAGCTGCTTTGAGCGGTTGATTAAACTGGAGACAATTAAATAAGGAAATGACTCTTGTTATATATTTGAATTTGGAGTTGTTGTCATTGTATTAATTGTTTCTTCATGTGAACCGAACAGAGAACACTGTGACCTGCGGCTCGGGGGTGGGGGGCCGGGGGGCAAAGTATTGACTTGTTTCTCTCTCTCTCTCTCTCTCTCCGTCCTGTTCTCTCTCTCCAGGTGTTAACAAGCTGATTGGCTTCCACCTGAGCCGACCAGTCACGCCTGGTTCCCTCCGACCGAGCCGGCCTATCGGCGTCCGGGGACCTGAGTGAAGCTCTGTCTCTGTCCGTCTCTCTACTTGTAGCCTGCATGAGCGGCTTCTGCACAAAGAACTCGTCAGGAATAGTAAAGAGGGAAGTTTGACCTTCTCTCACCTGCTTTATATTAAGAAACATCCAGTTGTTTGGGTTCGTTTCATGTCTCTATTGTTTGGGTCTTTTGTCTTTTTGCATTTCTTGTGTTTGTTTTTCTGAGGTGGTTGGTCGTCAGGCCTCGTTCTGCTTTATTTGATTTGATTTCGTTATCAGTTTTTTCTGTATCACTGCTCCAAAGTAAAAACGTAGAAGTTTGCTGTTCCCTTTCTTAGTTGAAAAACTCTGGGGTCAAGCAAAATGGGAACGTTTGGAAACGACGACACTTTTCAACATTGTTGTTTCTCTATCGTATTTTCTAAATGCTCAGGTGATAGGAGATGAGTTCTGATACGGAGCTAAAGTGCTCGTGTGGACAGACGTCGTTTTAAAACTAGAATGTTACATGGTACAAAGCATAAGGCCACAAGTCCCCAGGTTAAGCTACATTTAAATCTACTAGACCCGGTTTATAATTTGAATCTTATAAACATCAAGATCCATTGATTCTCTGAGAAATCAAAGAGTATTTTTGAAAACAATGTGAAAGACAGTGGAAAAGATTCCTGGATGGGCCCCTGATCAGCATCCACAGATTTAATTGTTTATTTCCTGATTGATAACTGCATCGTTCCACCAAGTTTCATGAGTAGTTTTTGTGTAATCCAGACAAACAGTAATAATAAGGGGGGTTAGGGTTAGATGTAAATATGACCTCCTTTAGTGAGTAATGAAAGATGTCGATAGCGTCGGGACAAACCTTTTGAAATGATGTTCAGGTCTCTGGCTGAGTCGGTCACTTTGGCTCGGGTTACGATGCCTGTTGGGCTCAGGTAGTTTTAAAAATAAGAAATGAGGCCAGAGCTGCACTTTAGTGTGGATGGAGCCATTGTCTCCATTTCCCCATAATGTCACGGCATTAAAAATTCAAGATGTTGATAAATCAAACACAGCATGTATACTTTCAGACGTATTACTTATTAATATACTTTTAATACTGTACTTTGTCCACTAACAAAACTCCAGGATGAGGCGAGACGGCGGTCGCTGAGAACATCTGTCAGAATAATTCATGTACTCACCTCCATCAGCAGCAAAGCACTGAAGAACTGCACTCGTCTGTCGTTAAGACCGGAAGATATAATCCTCAGAGACACACAAACTTTGTCACATTCATGTAGTTGTATTTAAAACGTCGCCGACTCGGTGTGACGACTCGGTGTGACGACTCGGTGCGAGAGCGGCAGAGCAGTGGTCACTCGTCCCTGATCTGAAGTGCAGAGGCTGTGAGAAACAAGAAGAAGAAGAAAACCTGCTCGCTCGTCCAATCTGTGCTGAAGTGAATCAAGGTTAACCAACGAGAAGCTGTCAGGAGTTTAAGAATCGTGTTGAGGGCAAGAGATAAAACTCAAGGATGATGATGTGGTCTTTGAAATGGAAAGTTAACGTGTTTGCTGTCCCATAAAGTTACAGACATCACTGATAAACATTAGGTAAAAGCCTGGAGACTTTAGCTTGTGTGAAGCTGTTCATGTACTTCACATGATAATCTGTCACTCTGCACCATAGACTGATGGAAATGGATGCTACTTACTACTGCTTGGGGATCAGCTGCTGCCCCAAGTGACGGAGTTTGAGTATCTCGGGGTCTCGTCCACGAGTGAGGTCAGCAAGAGATGGACGGGCGGATCATGCTGCCTCAGCAAACCTCCAAACTAATGCCCCTAAAGTGGTGGAATAAACAAATCGCAGAGTGTGGGAGCGTGGAACAGCGAGTCCCATCTGTTCGGATCACGTCAGTGTGAAGAGTCTGTGCCCAGGTCAGCTCCCAGGCGGCCGCCCGGAGCTCCCAGGGTCCGCAGCTTGGACAGCAGCCATGACTCACTGGTACAGAGCGATCTGAGGAGCCGGAGCTGAACCCGACAGCCGGACGCCGCTTTAACCCGATCTATGTATACTGAGGTCATTTGTTTAAATCACAGGCTTAGACTCAGATCACTAACAGTCATTTTTATTTCCACAGGGGCCGGTAAATTATATCAAATCAACCCCACTGATGGAGATGTCCTTGTTTTGTCACAGAGGAACATGAGGGTTTGAGCTCTTTTATCCTCAGATCCTCGTGCACGGCTTCGCAGGCTCCTACCTCCAGACTGAAGGTGATCCGTTCCCCTCAGCTCTGGAACTCACTGCCCGAGGATCTGAGACCTGCAGAATCAGCAACGTCCTTTAAATCACTTCTCGAAAATTCATCTTTTTAAAAAGAGCCTTTTAATTCATTTTACCACAAAGTTTTATTGACGACACGTCTCATCTGTGTTATTATGATTTATTGTTTTTTTGGGATTGTCGAGGGGCTTTCTTCTTTCCTTTCATTCCATTTGTTTCTTATCGACTGTTTGTGTTTTCACTGTCATTTTAGTTTCTGGATTATTTGCCTTAGTCCTGAAATCTCCTAATTATTCAAGGATTAGGAATAAACAGGCACTAGTAAATATAATTTATTATTATTATTGTTGTTGTTGTTATTATTATTATTATTTGACGTAAATTGACCAATCGACTTCAATCTGTGCTTCCTAGTTTAATTGCATCTTTTTTCACTGGCTTCATTTCATTCTACCAACACTTACATTTGGTTTGTTGACTGGATGATGTTGTTGCTGAATGTTGCAGACGAACCGAGCATAATGGAGCAGGGACTTAAAAAGACTTAATGTCATTAGACTTGGGCTGGTCTCTAATATACTGTAATCCAAGCCTCACCCGTGGTTCTAATTACTAAAATAAAGACTAGCGTGGGAGAGATAATGAGATAGATAGGACGGTAATGCCTGTGGAAGCTCGGTGCCGCGTGCAGCGCTTAGTGGAGGGAAGAGACAATAGAGACGAGCGGGTAGAGGACAGTCGGAGGAAGAGGAGAGAGGAGGAAGAAACGACTGGATGGTACAGTTTGTAGTGACAGCGGAGGAAGGAGAGGAATATGGAGACATCAGGAAGAGGGGAAATGGAAATGACAGGTAGAAAGAGAAGGGCATGAGAAGAGAGTGCGGTAAAGGAGGTTTGAGGAAAAGTAAAGGTAGCAGGTCGGAGAAAGAGAGATGGAAGCCAGAGGAAGGTAAAGTAAGAGTGTGCAGTCATCCATCATTCCTGCTGTGGACTTCTCAGGGGACAACATCTTATTATAGAGCCGTGTGTAATACTGTATGTGCATCATGTGTAACACACACTTCATTACATGCTCCCTGCACCGCGAGCGTCGACACACTGTGTGTTACTGTCTCACCTGCAGACCACACACCATGACAAAACCCTTCTGTTGTGTGAAAGGGATTCAAATGTTTTTATTTTTATTTTTTCCTTGAGCAGGAAACAAATATTTGATTCTCATAGTGTTTATACCTGGTTCCTTTTAAGTATTAAGAGCAAAGCGAAGAAAACTAATTTGATTTGTATAATAACAGTAAGAGTTAATGTTATGTTATGAGAGTAGAGTTGTTATTCTAAAGTCGTAATACTACGACACTATTGTAAATATGAAATCACAGTGGCTTTAAACCAGAATATCGACTGTAAACACTAAACACATCTAAACAAGACGATGGTGAGATGATGCTGATGAGCCAAAAGAACAAATATTTCCAAATTTTTGAACCTTTACTAACAAGATGCTCCACGATCCTCATTTCAACGCAGGCAACAGACTGATCTTGTGAAATCCCCCCCTCTTAAATGACAAATAGCCTAAAATTACCATTTTTAAACTCATGGAATTACGACTTTATTCCCGTAACACTCCGACCTTATTCCCAAAATTGTAATTCTCACTCATTAATTGGCCGTAATGTTCCGTCTCGGTTTCTGCCTTCGTCTCACTACGCCCCAAATTTAGAGAAAGTGCACTGAAGACATCTCAGCCTCGTTAACTGGAGGATGAGAGGGATGCGTCCTGGATGGCTGATGGAATAAGACTCTGTCGCAGCTGGACGCAGATGGAGCCGGAGCCCGTAGAGTTTCAAAAGCCCCCCGAGCGATTGGGCTCATATCTATTGACGCGAGCATCGTGAAAAGGCCAATTGGGCTCTGTGAGTAGAGAACGTCACCACGCAGAAGCTAACGCAGACAACACAATCCGCCTAACGTGACTCTAATTACACTTTAAGCTGATAGGGAAGAAAAGGACGCGCAGAAAACGGCTCGGATCTCCCTCATCTCTCTCTCACGAGGTGGAAATTATTCAAAGTAATTACAATCCGTATCATGGGGGATTCCTCAAGGTGAGCTTATACGCAGGAGTCGTCTTATAGAAAATTACAGCTTGCACACAATAATGGAATAAGGATATTTCATTTTAAATGCATGTAGAGAATTGCTGTGTGGATCCCATCCATAGGTTAAATCTGGAATTCCATACAATCAACAGTAGCGTTGATTTAAATGGATTTGTTTCCGTGGCTGTAAATTGTCTGATTCTCTCATTGCTCGTTACCTCTGGACATTCATAACTTTGATTAAAAAATAAAACTCTGCTTAGTCATGTGTGTATTTCTCCTGGTTAATAAAGGATTATTACAGCCTGTGTTCAGGGATCAGATCTAAGTATCTAGGTTTAGAAGAAGTTCGAATAAAGTTGCCTCGTTAAGAACTTTAACGACGAATTGAATACATCAACACTGCAAAAGTAAAACCAGTCATTAGGATTGAAATAAGTTTTTTGTGGGGGGATATTCACTATGATCACGAGTGTCACACTCAAACTTCACATGTGGACGTTTTTCCTCCGAGAAGCTGCAACATGAGTGTGTTTAATTAGGACCGTGGAGGTTTCTCATCAGAGCTGGAATCAAACGGTTTTCTCCGAGACCTGGAGGAGGGCAGGGGCAGATGTGAAGAGTGTGAAATATGTATGTGCACAAAAAGTAGCTCATATATTCTGTCCAGGCTCCCAGGGACGGACTGGGACTAAAGGACGACCCTGGACCAGTGCCGGCCCTGGATCTCTCGCTCTCAGCGTCGTCGTCGACCTTCCTGCTGCCGCCGCTGCTCGTGCTGGCGTGAAACACGTCATTTATCGTCATACATGTTGCAGCATCGGCTTAAAGTCATTTCATTTTTGAACTCCAGGGTGTTCAGCTTCCTGTTCCTGTCTATTTTGCCCAGTCAGCGTCGCTATGAGTTGCTTGTAAACTTCCGGCACCACGGTTCTGTTTTGTCTGGTGCTCGTGGTTATGACAGTTTTTCTTTAATCAGACGTGGACGTAGTTTAATACACTGTTTTACATATGCTGTATATATTATATATTAGTTGTAAAAGCAGTTATGATATTTTTGATAAACTTTACTTAAATAATAAAGTGAAAATGAAAAAATAGGGGATTTACAAACAGTAAATTATTAACAAAAGAGTAAAACAGACGATACAGATTTTTACAAGTGTCTTATTGAGGTGACGCCTCAATAGCTTCAGGATTGACCTGGGTTGAGATTTGTTGACTTCAAAGGTCTTTGCTCCTGATTGACACCATTTAGTATTTCCCTCCCTTAGTTTCCCATCTGAGATTTTGAGAAGAACAGATAAAACACGCACTTTATGCCCCTGCAGATATAAATGTAATAAATTCCTGACTTTGGCGCCTCCACGTGGTTTAAATAAGACAATGGCGGTAACATCTTTACACCCCTCCCCCCCCGCCCCCGGGGATCTCACCCAGTGGATGAATGCACTGAGAACAATTTTCATTAAGTTTTGTTCAACTTCTCTGCAAACAAACTTATCCCAGCAGAGTCGTTTTAAAGACTTGGTCGATAAATATTTTTCTCCTGTGGGCTTTTACTTAAGCAGAGAAGCATTAACGTGCACAGCTGTGTATTAGTATAACGTTATTATCACCACGATGTAGTTGCTTGGTGGAGTCTGTAACTCAACTTGACAGGAAACGAGTCCCCGGCCGTCCGCTCAGTCGTATTTACGTCCGTCCCTCTTTCTGGTCACATGTGCTGCAGCTGACAAATGATCAGATTGAACAACCGCTGATGAATGTGACGTTTAAAGTTGTGTGCTCAGCATGTGACTCGCCTCATAGGAGGCTAACAAGCAGGTCGATGCAGAAAGGTTCGATGAGGCCTCTTGATCACCTGATCGCCCATTCATCTGGCTCTTAACCCCTCCCTCCTTCCACTCCTCCGCCCCCACCCCCCCCTCCTTCATCACGGCCCTCAGCTCCTTTCCACTCAGGTCAAAACACTTTCACCGGCGAGAGAGCGATTTAACGTCAATGCAACATTTTCCCCAGGTGCCACTTGACGCCTGCTGAGGAGTCCTGTGCTCCTCCCCGGCTCATTCATTAGAACGCCATCGACCGCGGTCCGGTCTGGTCTGGTGACCGCGCCACGGGGAACCGAGAGGTTATGTACACGCCAGCGCACAAAATACACACAGTCACACATTCACACATTTGCAGAAGCACACACACACACACACACACACACGCAATTTGCTGTTGTATAACAAATCTATTGAATGGGAATGTGACCATATTTAACAAGAAGCTCCCACTGATTTACAGCGAGCGCGTATCAGCGGGGGACGCGGAGCTTTGATGCTGTTGTGTCAGCCTGTCAGCGGTTTCCATCACTGGCCATAAACCTGTCACTGTTAATGTGGCTGCACAGACATGTCAGGAAAGAGAGGACCAGTGGAAACACAGCAGTAATGCTCAGGTCGTATAAAATCCACCTCCTGGGGATGAAGGCTATGAAATAATTTGCCGTACTGAGGTATATATTCTTGCACTTGTCATATTCCGGGGTTGTATACTAAATGATGAATTTTGGCGCCTCTCAGTGGCGGTATCAAATAGCACACACCGATGTTTCTCACTCCAAAGTGTAAAAACAACTTAAAGGAGCCTGCAGAGTTTTTGACCACTAGTAGTGCTATAGAGCAATGGGTTATAAATCCTGCTTCCTCCATGTTAGTGGATGGGACATGGGACTCGTTGGTGCAAGATGGCAGCGTTCGTATCTGGGATATTTTGGTTTTGTTTCCGGATAGTGGGAGAAAGTGAAGACACGTCGTCTATATCTTTATTTACAGTCGACGGTTGTACAGTCGGAAACAACAGCAACATGACAGGGAGTGCAGAGGAACACTTCCATCAAGCAGAAGTGGACGTGAACACGGCAGGATTTTAAATATTTTAGGAGGAAGGAAATGTATTAAAATGTTTGTTAGATCTCAAGAATGTACACAATTTATTCTCGACACCTTTTTAAACAATATCCCATATATGAGGAATATTTCTCATGACATAAAGAACCAAAGCAGCTGTTCAGGATATATCTAGAAATATAAAGTGCAGATGGCCCTTATAGCCGACAGATGTGTCCTAAGTGAATGTAAACGCTGTGATTTTGTCACGTGTGACCTTCTTTAAGCTTCTCATCTGAACACTCGCTCTCTTCATCCTGTCGGCATTGAGATAAGCAGGAGTTGATTCTCTTTATAGACGTCACCTGAGGGCAGACCTTTAAAGATCCTGTGTCTTTTCAGCCTAATTAACTCAACACGTGACTTCCTGGTGTGTTTAGGTTCGTACAGTACACGGGGGGCGGGGGGGCCTTCTCACACAGCAGAGCAGCGAAAGGCCTTTTTTTCTTAATAACGTTTCACTGCGATGGACAAAGGAGTAAAGCCTACAGGCCCCGTCTCCCAAACAGGGTTTAAGCCTGTTCTACACCATGGAAGAAAAAAAAATAAAATCCATTAAAGGAAATCCTTGAAATAAGATTGGGCTTAATCCTCGTCTGGGAAACATCCTGCACGATCCTAAAGGAGCGTAATCCTGCCCAGGCAATTTAGGGCGTCGGTTTATTGGAAAGTACGCAGGCGATGTTAACAAATTGTCCACTCTGTGTCCCCGTGTAATGACTGATACACACAGGAGAAACCGTTTTTTGCCTCTTCTATATATATATAGATATATATATACTGTATATATGAGCCTGTGTGTGCTCCTTCTTCTCAAATAAGTGTTAATGTCTTTCTGTTATTATCAAATGTTCTTGGATGGTGATTGATCGCTCCGCCCCGGACAGAACCAGGCTCCAAAAATGAAAATGCCTCCATTACTCTCCCTCACACGACAGTTATTGTTGATGGCCCCATATTGCATTAGTCACCAGATGAGGTGGTGTGGCAGCCCCTCGCTAATATCGTCCAACTTTTATCTCCGTGTCTGCCCTGGAGGGGGTTTGATCTCAGAGTTTCCAGCTCAATAACTGCACTAACAACTCGCTCGGTCCCCGCGTGGTGCCTGTTTGTTTTATTCGCCTTCAGCTATTTATTGTCTTCCTGCTCCCGCCGCCATCTGGGAGTTGACAGATATGATGTTTGTCCCGTGCTGTCAGCCACGGCTCGTTTTTTATTTTTATTTTAATTAGTTGCGGTTTCCCTCCGTTAAATAGAAAAAGCTAAAGAAAGACTAAATTAAAAGGAGATGTGCTATTACTCTGAATTGAGTTAGTTTTTTTGTATAAATACAATCAAGAGCAATAATGTATTTTCATTTTAGACGTTGATTGTCCTCGGTTTCTGTATCTGCTGCTAATTTTACACTGTAATCCCATTTCTCCTGTTGCCATGTCCTTCCTGTGCTGTTTGTTCCTTTTAACGAGCAATTTAATGGTTTTATTCTCATAGTTTCTGTCAGATAATGTGCTCGTCTCACCCCAGGTCTCATTATGTGTCCTCAAAACCTACATTTGTTCCGTGCAGACGAGCTCCAGGTTAAATGTCTTTAATTATGATGAGTCTCAGGGAGAGTTTCCGGCCTTTTTCTTTTTAAACAAACCACTTTAAAACACAATCATGGTGTCTAGTGTATACATTAGTGTACAAGAGCAAAAATTCATCTTCTCACCTCGGCAGTATCCTCCCTTTGGAGCGAAGGAAAAAAAAGCTTATTTTAGGCCAATACAAATATAGTTGATATTTTATTTTACCTGCACAAACTTGTTACTTGAGATGTGAATGTGTCGGATGCACAATCGATGCTCTGCTGAAGAAGCCGTCCACCTGAAGGTTCGTGTCTGTGTCTGTCCCTGAGGATGTTCCAGGTGTGAACGTGTAGATCGCATGTTGTGCAGGTAGTTCACAGGACTGGGAAGGAGGCTGGGAGGTAGAGTCGGGTGTCATCTGCGTAAAGGTCGAAGCTAAAGAAGCATAGATTAGCTCAGAAACAGATTATGAAAGAGTTTAGTTAAGTATAGTTGACATTTTGGTAGAAAAGTCTGTTTTGTTTAATGCGGTTCTGACGCCTTAGAAGATCTTTGATATCACAACATCAAATATGTTGTAAAGAGTTTTCAGGAACACACCCTCAAGCGAAGCTGTCCCACTTCCAACCCGGAGCTCAGCACAACACTCACTCCCTGATCACTAAGTGAAAGGAAGAATGAAAGCAGGACTTTGTCAAATATTAATGACGGCAGCGCAATCGTCTCGTGTTCAGGAGCAAGTCGGGGCAAACTTCCCAATTGATGCTGTTTATCACAGTGAACAATAGAAAGTAGAAGCAATTACTAAGGTCTGATGAATCCATTTGTTGTCGTGGCGCTGCGATCAACAGTCTAACAGAAGGCTGATGAAGCAGTATCTCTATTTGGTGACAGTAAACCTTAATTATTTTACTTGTGTAGTTGTTATTTTTGCACATAATGAGCTGTCATGTATATTTTTTTCAGTTTTTGTCTCGTCTTTATCAAATCGATAAAAGAAGTTCTTCAAATTACCTCAAGACACTAAATCAGTGTTTGAAGCAAGAACCGACTGTGAGTAAAAAAATGATCCTGGACATTTCTAACCCAGACCGGGCTCCAGCAACCAGGCCCCTCCTCTTTTTATTCAGATCTTTGTACTTTTTGCTCAATCAACTTCTTTTAATTCATGTTAGCTTTGCGCATGACATCAGCCAATAATGAGAAGCGCTGTGTTACCATACGTGAGGGCTGCGGGCTGCTGGATAATCAAAGTGGACCGTCAACGTATCAGTGGTCTGAGCAGCACCAGGGAAAGTCGACGATAACGGCAAATAAACGTAAAGTATATATGATTTAAGGTTTGTTAAAACTCTTTGTCAAGGATCGGGGAGTCGTTGTTGTTAAGCAGAAGTGACCATTAATTAATGTGTCCTTGGTACAAACTGTACTTTCCTCCATGAAAATGGAACCGGACCATGCAGCACCTGGAGTTCTCCACCCTGCCGCTCCACCTCACTGCATCAAGGCTGCACCGCTTCTTGTTTTGTTCATGACTGTCGGCATTGACAAGTGCAAAAATCCTCCAACCTTAAAGTAACCGAGAGGTACCGGGGGTTTGGCGGTTGAATATATTCATATCCTTCCCCCAATTTCTACACATCTTTCCCGATGTTTATTCAAGAGCAAAATATTAAAAGCGTAGAAGCTGAATAAAGCAGCTGTACAGACTGGGACTCTTCTCTCTGGGGTTTTCTGCAGATTTGGAAGTTGAGGCTTTGTTGCTGAAGTTCCGTCAGTATTGCAGCCCTCCCAGCGTGACTTCTCATGTCGAGGCATTGGTTTAGAAAAGAGATGATAATGAGATGAGGGATGGGAGTAAAATAAATCTCTCTCCCTCTCTCTCTATCTCTGTGCTGTCTATCTGCCTATCTTTCTCTCTTCTCATCTCTTCATCTGTCCGTCTACATCCACACCAGCCGACTCGGGGAAATGTTATGTCTCTCACTTCGCTCATTTTCCTTTTCCATCCTTCTTCCCGCTGTTTCTCCTCCTTTTCCACGTGGCCCTGGCATCAATAATTCACAGTCCCCTGCAGAGTAAACCGCCCGGTGCACTGATTAAACATGAGAGAGCGAGGGAGAGGGAGAGAGAGAGAGAGAGATTGCCGAGGTGCGAGGAAGATGAATCAATGTTTGAAATGCACTAAATATGAGATATGCAAGTGAGTAGAAATGAATCTGTGCTTGATTCGTTTCTTTCTGTGAGTTTGTGGCTTCTTGTACTTTGGGTTTTAGGCCTTGAGGCTGAGGAACAGCCACTCTGGACCTTTAGAGGAATAGTTGGTCCGGCTAATGGATCCGATTATAGGCAGTGAAAGCTTCTGTTAATGGAAATCTTGTCTGTGTGTGTGTGTGTGTGTTTGATGCAGCCATCCAGAAAGCCCAATATTATCCCCATCACCAAGTGGGCGTAGGCAGCATAACTCAACCACGTCTGATTTACGGAGCCTCGCTAATGCACCGTCCTCAGGTGCACGAAGCAGCACGTTGTCTTCCCTCTTTAAAACCTGCTGCACCCTGTTCTTCTTCAAGCAGTCGCCCGTAAAGAACCTTGTTTCCTGGATCTTGGGATGTTTGTTATAATGCTTCTTGTTTTTTGCATCAATGATTTAAACAAAGCGTGGATCATAGACTGTAGATAATTTGGTTCCATCGGTGGAACTTTGTTAGTGTGGCTCCAACCCTCGTTTGCTGCTGCTCAGATTCTGGCTTCAAACGCCCAAGATGGCGTCGTTCGTATCCAGAATATCTTGGCTCCATTTCTTGATAGTGGGAGGAAGTGGGGACGTGTCCTCCATCTTTACACACAGTCTAGAGATGGATGTTCATCTATAGATGTAAATGGCACCAATAAGAGGTTCAATTTCGTTTTAAAGTTTCTCAAAATCACTTCTTCACAGATTCTGGCTCCAACATAAGATGGCGTCGCCCGTATCAGGGACATTTTTAGCTTATTTTTTGTGCAATGGGAGGAAGTGGACATGTGTCGTCCATCTTTAATTCCAGTCTATGGTGTGAGCAGAAAAACAAAATGCTCTATATGCCTGTGTGAGTTTAACACTGTGCTGTACTGCAAAGGAAAGAATTGGCCTGATTCTTTATTTTACATCCAACAACCACGAGACTTTCTTCTTTTATGTTTTTTTATTACGTGCCATGTTTCTCTCTGGTCCCTCTCAGTGCTTTGACACTGAAATAGAAATGATTCATACGTTTCATGAATAAATGATCAAACTTATCAGCGTTGCAGGTAAAGCACAGTTTCACCACCAACTCACGTGCGATGACATTTGTTTCATTTTTACAGTTTTCCTTTTGAAATATATATAAACTGCTCTGTGGAGGCAGATTGTGGGTTTTGTCTTTTAACCAAGTTGAGAGAATATTCATGTTATTCACCTGCAAAGTAATAAAATGCATTTACCCTTGTGGCTAATTTTAAACATTATATAAAATGTTACGCTACATAAATACTCATTAGATGTGTAATAGCAATGAGCCATGATCAGACTCACATTAGAGTGAAAATGAAACATGGCTGCTGCATGAGGAAACAAGGTTTTCATAGAATATGGTTTCTAATGTTCCCAATTTTCTTGGGACATATTTTTACTACTATTATTATTATTATTTCAGGAACTTCATTGTACAGAAAATCAAAGTCTGTAACCTGCAGCAGTCGTAAAACCCAGATCTCCAGAGTGAAGATGTGCTGCAGGTTTATTCTGACCAGACTCAGGGACATTGATTTGCCATCTGTGTCAATGAAATGCAGCCTAATGAAATAGATGGTTTTAGTAAACTGAAAACAAGTTAATTAACAAAAGGGAGATAAAGAATAAGAGGGTGACAAAATGAAATGAGAGTGTATTAATTCATTCGACCGTTATTTATTCAGGGCGGGTCCACGCAGAGCAGCTCCCTCTCTATTGCATTGGATGCCGTGTGTGCACAGAACAATTAAACAGGAAACTACAAGTTCATCGATGTTCTAGACGTGTGAAGCTGAAAGTGGAGTTAGGAGCATTTTATAATTCTTGCTAAACAAAGTTTTTCTGGCACGGTACCACCCGACGAATCCGTAAGAAGTGCACAGAGCGATGACTGTTCAAGATATTTCAAACTTTGGCAGTTAATAATTCACATAGAACCCAAATGAGTGAGGTTAGAAAGTCAAACCTTCGAAAAAATATGGTTTCAATATTTGAGTGCTCTATAATGAATAGATCTATAAGATGCTGCAGTGCACCGTGATGCGTCATCTTTGCCTTTTCACGAGAACACAGCAGGAGATTCTCGTCTCAAAACACAGAAGTCTGGGGAGCGTTCAGGCGAAGGGGTTGGTGCAGGAGGCAGGAGGCAGGAGGCAGGAGGCAGGAGGCAGGAGGCAGGAGGCAGGAGGCGGGTGGAGATCACGTTGACGCCGGCATTGGCCCGAAATCTCTTGAATCTTGTTGTCTTTTTCATCCTGAGATGCTTGAACCCTTAATGTTTTTCCAGTTTTTCATCTGTCGCATGTTAAGCCAGGGCCACATGAGTGCGTGTGCAAAAATCTGTTATTCACACAATGAGGGTGTCTGCCGGAGAACTGCTACTTACGGTTTCTGGTATTGTTACTGTATTTTGCTGTGGTAGGTGGAGAAAATAGGCGAAATCCCGACTCTCTAGAAGAGCAGGAACGTCATCAATGTGCCTTGTTCCCAAATGTGTCCACTCGGACGTTATCCAGAGTTTTTACTCGGGGACTGGAGGGAGAAACTCCGCAGAATGTCTGGAGCCTCTGAATCAGACGTCCTCACTTACATTCCCTCTTGAAAACTCCAGGAGATTATCCAGAGATCATCGCAGGTCTGAAAAGCTGCAGCTTCTGAGTCCTATGAAAAGATAATGCACGGCGTGGCGTGAGTGGTGTTTCTGCACATGGAGAAGAGCCATATTTGTCTTTAATGGAAGAGGAAGTTTGTCTCTGAGAGTCTGGCAGCCGCCAGTAACTGTATCTGTGGCCTGATGGTTCTGGAGGAGAGAAGAGTGCACTGTTTAATGAGGGGTTTTAAAAGATGGCACCTGCTCGGGAGGCGAAGCAAAGGGATTCATATTTATCTGCGGTGCCTTGGAAGCTTTGGCAGATGATAGAACGTTATGTTTTCATGTAGTTTCCCCTTCTGCTTATCAAATTTGTAGAAGTGACCGTTAATAATTCAGATCTGCACAAAACTACACACACACACACACACACACACACACACACACACACACACACACACACACACACACACACACACACACACCAACACACTTATTGTAAATAACTTGAAATGCATCTCTGTACCGAAGCACAATGACATAATAAAACATTTAGCTTACCCGCCTCTCTCTCTCTCTCTCTCTCTCTCTCTCTCTCTCTCTCTCTCTCTCTCTCTCTCTCTCTCTCTCTCTCTCACACACACACACACACACAGTCGAGGCCACGTTTACATGGCTGTGAGGCATCATTTCCCCTTAATGAGTCCTGCCAATGCCTCGGGCTGCAGATATATATTAGCGTCATATCGGGAGGAAATGGAAAGAATTCACCCAAAGGGGCCGAATGTTTCCATTTATTTGTGTGCCCACGAGAATGTTAATGTATCGTATCTGACACAGAAACTGACATTTAGTGGAACTGAGCGGACGCTAGAGGCGAGCGTGGTGTGTTCTTCCCGGCGTGTTTCTCACAGGTATTCTCTGGTGTCCTCCATTTTGACGAGACGCTGTCAGAAAGTGTCTCACTCCGTATTGGGGATCCTCCTCGACGCCGTCCATCCTCGGGGAGCAGTCACAGAGGGAGTGTGAAGAATCATTGAGATCTGATGCTTCCAACAGATTTTACTCATTAAATCAACACTATGCAACTTCTTCAGGTGAAATGATCAGCTTGATTTAAAAGGAGTTTGATGTTTGAGTGACTGTGAACATGGAGAAAGTTTCCCTCTGTTCTCTGTGACTCTGGTGAGTGGGTTCGATCTCCTGTGAGAAGAACTGACTGAGAGTCACAGCTTCAACTGTCACAATCAGCTGCAGCAGGTTGAAGAGTGAAGCTGAACTGTGGATCAGTTCAAAAGACTCAGAGGTTATTAGAAACCAGAGTTTATCTCCAGTATTCAGCAGGAAACTGTGAAAACATGAAGAATTCTGAACAGAGTTCGGTGGATTTGTTACAGCCGCAGCTCTTCAGGTTCAGGAAGCAGAGGATCATGGGTAACGTCCAGCGTTCAGTGAGTGGGACGACGCAGTCAACTCATCGATAGATTTAGTTTTTTTCTCTACATGAAAACCACGTCATCACTCGGACACGGATCCCAACAGAATTAATAACCACGTGTGGCTGCAGGGGGCGCTGTTACTCAGTAAATGTTACATAGTGTTGCTTTAAAATGAAGAAATGACCATTTGTGATTCCCTGTGATCTATTTGGAGGGGGACTTGTGATTTAGCATTTAGCCATTGATAGTTTGTTTGGTTCTGACATGAGTTTTCCAAATAATTACAGTAAATTAATATAAAAATAATAAAAATACTTGTTTTGTTCTTTCTGACCCTTTTTATAAATTTTAGATATTATATAATAGATATGAGTGTGTCTATGTGATAGAACTGTTCATACTCACCCTGACCCCTGCAACCATCAAAGCACAAGCCATATAGCCAATGTACATATGGATGGATGGAGGTTCGGTATCCGGGTGTGTGTTTGTATGATTATTTGTGTGTTTGTATGATTATTTGTGTGTTTGTATGATTATTTGTGTGTTTGTATCTCCCTCTGATCCATTATTGAACATCCTCTGCAGACGGCCTCGGCAGAGTGTCGGTATAATTCACTCCCTCATCAATAATGAGTTTGTGGGGTCATCACTTTGTGTTGTATTGATAACACGGAGATGAGAGCTGATTAAAATGAGGAGAGGGAGCGTAACGTCGGATTCCTCGTCGTGGTGAACGATTTAAAAAGAAATATGTATTTATCACCACGGAATCATTAGATGTGGGGGGGAGGGTGGAAGAGAATAAAAGTTTTATATTTTATATTTAAGTATTTTAAATTGTGCAAAACATCTCACCAATTCTTTCACTTTGACAATTAAACTTAATAAACTCTGTCGGGGAGGTTATGTTTTTTTTATAAGATATTAAAATAACTGGCTGTGAAATAAAGAAAGTTTTTAATATGAAAAACAATAATCAACAATGATAAATAACAGCAATAATATATATAATACTTATACAGGACAAGAGAAGCATATTTAGGACGGGTGCTATTCAAATTAAATAAGACCATAACGGTATGTAGATAAATGCAAACAAGACAACACAACAGATGAGAATTTTTAAATATAATAAGTGTTGTAGAATAAACAGCATTAAGACTAAAGAAACACCCTGAGGTCAGTTAAATGTCCAAAAAAGTCTGTTAATATGTGTATATTTTTGTGTATGTGGGGAAATCAAATTGATAAAACATATTTATTCATACTACTGCATGTGATAGATTGAATAATAGTGTTGGGGTTAGATGTTAAATTATAGTTAAATTAACATAATTAGTTAAGATATAAATGTGCTGTGGGAAGACGTGAGTGCCAAATTCAGAACCTGACCCCTGTTACCTGGAAAACAAAGAAAGAGAAATGAAGAAAAAATATATAAATGTAAAGTGTAGTTCATTTTTCTCAGGTAAACATGCATTTCCCCACATATTTGATATTCTGTAAACTATTCACATGTCAATAAAGAAGCAGTCATCCAGTGTCTTTGTTCAGTCTAATACCTCAAAGTTACACCGTGAACACAGGATGTGATTTCAGCAAAACCCAAACTTTCTGAATGTTCTGAATGTCGGAATCACAGGTTTTCAGGGAACAAACAGGAATCCCAGCGACGGGCCTTTCTTCACACGACGTTCACACGCGTCTGCAAACAAACACAGACGAGCAGAGACGTGTGAGACGCGAGTCTGGCTCAGAATAACAGGATATTCAACGCTTTAATGCCTCCACCTGGTTTATTAATGCTCTTTCAAATCCTCATCCAACACAGATGAAAAACGTTCAAATGTGTGTTTGTTCCTTAGCAACGGCAGCAGTGGTGATTTTACTCTCGGGTTCCCTGTGACATCAGCTTGTGTTTTTCTCCGTCTCCATCGGGGGCGTCGCTCTAATAACGACACGAGGAATCATCCTGAAATGTTCCATCTTCAATTCACCTGTTTGCGAAATGTCTCATCGTGAAAAACTCTTCTACTGTCGCTTGTTTTGTTTCTACTTGGATTCCAGTGGTTTAACATTTACAGTTTCCTGGCATCATGATAAATGACCACGTTTTTAAAAAAAAGTTTTTGCAGAATTCCGAGTGGTGAAGCTTTTAGAGCGGGGGAGATAAACCACTTTACCTCCCAGCTTCAATTTTCTTCACCTCATTATCATGTTTTATGTTCAGCTTGGATTCTCAGCTTCTCGGGCTCAACCGGAGGAAACTCGTCTTGATTTAACACTTTAATTCAGTCTGTTCTTCAAAAAGACAGAAAGTGACAGTGACTGCACATATTACCGCTGTTCTGTAAAAATACCACAAATGCAAATATGAGTCAAGTAAGTTTTTTTAAATTGAGCAATCAGGTGTGAAAAGCTCGGGGCGGAACATGTTCCTCGGCCCTCGGAGAGGAATGTGCTTCCCCTCAATAAAATGTGCTTCCCCTCAATAAAAAGACAAAAGCTGAACATCACCAAAACTGAAGTTATAAAGATTTATTTTAAACGTCCCCTCGTGAAAACACTGCAGGCGGAGAACTGGATCCAGCCTGGATGTAACAACATGCTGCTGCCAACACACTGATTCCTCCGACTGACTCCACGTCGTATCAAAGACTCCATTTTGTTCACCACATGGGCCGTTTGGAAGTGGATCAAATCGTTCATGTTTCACATCCTGGCTCCTGAATAATGTAGAACTGCACCGACTCAAGTTCTGTAGCGCATTAGGAAATGGATGAGAACTTTTATACCTGAAAATAAAGGAAGAAGAACAATATCATAAAGTTTCTTATACATATTTAACTTTTCTTAAATGTGATGTGTACATTGGTGCCACGTCACCATTACTGCCTATATTTATCTTTATTCGATTTAATATTTTTATATCTCTAGTTGTATATTTTAAGTTTTATTCTTGCACTGTCTATATCTATCTATCTATCTATCTATCTATCTATCTATCTATCTATCTATCTATCTATCTATCTATCTATCTGTCTATCTGTCTCTCTATCTATCTATCTATCTATCTATCTATCTCTCTGTTGTCTAAGAAGTCGTCTTCCTCTAACGTTCCAAACGTGACGCCCTCTGTAGGC
This sequence comes from Hippoglossus stenolepis, assembly GCF_022539355.2. Taxonomy (NCBI): domain Eukaryota; kingdom Metazoa; phylum Chordata; class Actinopteri; order Pleuronectiformes; family Pleuronectidae; genus Hippoglossus; species Hippoglossus stenolepis. The sequence continues at coordinate 27,344,338 of NC_061484.1, forward strand.
GGACAGGCGAATATTCATGGGTTGTGTTTATTCGCTCTTCTCACAAATAAACACAACTGGTCCTGCTGCACGAATCGCGTGAGTAACACAACATACAGGAGGGTGACACCTGGTCTGAATTTTAAAACATATTGTTGCTCTAGAAGCTGAGACTGAATATTAAAATAATTTTTGATGTAATATATAAAAAGGTCAAAGAGCTGAAAATGAAACCCAAACAATCCAACATTACTTATTCAAACGGTACAAAGTGGTTCCTCTGTAGCAGTTTCTGATGTTTTCCTCCACTTATCCAATCAATGTCGTGGCCCGGCACCGATGTGCTGAGAAAGGGTTTATGATTGATGGCCTGAATGTTGAGTGGCTCTCATTGTTTGTTATTTCAATTAAACCGAGACAGACAGCAAACAAATCAATAGCTATGCTTAGAGAACTGGGGATTAAAAGGCTGTTTTTGGATCAAATATAATTCTCTAACTTTTTTAAGGGCGTCCAGTCGATATCGGAGCGGAGCGCTGTCGTCCAAACGGAGGGAAAAGCCGCAATTTATTATTTCTATCCACGTTAAAGCAGGATAGATGGGATGGCTGTCAAAACCTACACACAAATTGACCGATTAAATTGAGGGAAGGATTGGTGGATTAGGCCAAAAAGACGATTCTGTGAGGATCAGGTCACGGGTTTGATCCCCTAAAGGAACTAATGAGCACAAAAACTGCCACAGGAGCGCTCGCTGAGTGATGGTGAATCCGAACAGAAGTCAACCACCGGAAAAGACTGTCAAATTAGAGAGAAGGAACTCGCAGACAGACGATTAAAGACACGTGAAGTTTGGCTTTTTTTTTTTTACTCTTTTACTGTGAAGCAGTGAAATGTGTCACTAATCCTGATCTGAGTCCAGATCTTCGTGAAATACTTTTCCCGACGTTCGCATTATTTTGACGAGCTTTTCTCCTCGACTGAACATAATATGACCACAGTCTGGTTTAATGGAGCCGCTTCAGAATTATTCTCTATATAACTCTTTCTATTGTTTGTGTGCAGAGTCAAGTTACAAAACTCTGTGTTCATCCTACCTGGTTTATCTGCAAGTCCATGTTTTTTTAATTTATGTTCACCTGTGTGGTTTATCTTTAAGTTTGACTGATTTATGTTTTCATACGTTGCATGTCGGCTTATTCTCTGAGGTCTGTTGAGCAACCAACACATTCTTCAGACTGGAATTCACTACTTTTCAAAATAAAAGCTCTGTAATTCAAGTGATTCTGGGAATATTGTTGCTATGAAGGAGATCTGCACCCGTCGGATGTTTCTCAGTCCAATATGGTTAAATTAAAATAATCAGATTTTCACCCACAGTTTAACTTTTAATATTGTACTTCTATATAAATACAGTAATTTGGTAATATTTTTGCTTTACTATACTTATTTACATTTCCACCTTCATGACTTTTTTTCACTTACTACTCTACTTACAACTTCCCTTTTAGACTGGGACAGTTTTAAAAGTTACTACACACTTTTTTGTTTATTCCTTTTTATCACACTAGTATATAAATAAGCAGTGTTGATGGATCTTGGCCATAAAATGTTTTAAACTTTGTAACGTACTTGATTTAAAATCATGTTGACCATCTCCACGCTGGATAGAATAAATGTTTGTGAGAGAAATATGTCAGGATCCTCCAGAGAATCAGTCGGAGGAGTCAGAAAAATGACTTTATGAAGAAAACAGAAACAGAAGAAAAGATTTATTCTACTAAACCCAGAGATAAACTGGTTGTGTTACTTTAAGCTGATAAAAAAAACACACACTTGTCAGCAGCGCTCACACAAATCAACCAAAACACCTCTGACATGAAATGTAAAAACGGTGGTCATGCAGATGCTCCTGCTGCACGATGCCATCAGGCTCCCTGAGGCGTTTGTGGAGCAGACCTGCCAAACTGTTTTTCCAGGGCAGGTCTTGGCTTGTTGGCCAGTCGCCACTCGTCCCTCACATCTCGTCGGTGGCCACAGGCCCAGAGAGGTTCAACAGACCCCCAGGCGGTGCATGTCTGTAGCCCAGGCAGGAGGTGATATCCTGGGCTTTCACTTCTCCGTCCTCAGACGCCGGGTCCTGGATGTAAACACAGCTACACAGAAGCCTGGTGAGAGAAATATACCATCCACAGAAATGTGCATGTGGAAGTCAGATGAGAGAACAATCCTACCCAGCGGATATATAATCAGAAAGCTGTGACAGTTTACTTCCAGGTATGCAAAGTCATGCAAAATGTATTGTATACAATGAATCCTGGGATGGGTTTGTCCAGGAAGGATCCAGCCGTCATTACTCAGAACGGTTGGACGCACTTTGTTGAATCCGAGCTGACAGTGGGCGAGAGGCGGGCTGCAGCCTGGACAGGTCATTATCGTATCGTAGGGCTAACACGGCTTTGGCTCAGGAGGCAAAACGTGCTGACCACTTGACTTGAGCTTTGAGTGGTGATCGAGACTAGAAAAGATCTATATAAATACACATACACGGTTAACCCTCGATCTGAGAGGGGGAAACTGGAGAAAACAGACATGGAACAAACGTGCAATCACCTCAGGGAACCTTCTTGCTGTGAGACCACTGCACCCCCGCTCCTCCCACAGCTAAACTCACCAAATCAAGTAACCGAGAATTAAAGCCGGTGCTTTTCACACTCTGACGTCTTTTCACCTCTCGATCATCGTCCCATTCGTCCAGTCACATAAACAGAACCACACCAACAGGGCTGACGGCACTTTCAGGCGACGGATGTTTACCTGCTCACGATCTTTCTTTCAAAGTGAGACCATTTATTAATGTAGAAAACAAACAGCCCCCCCCCCGCTGTCAGCAGAGCGGAACGCACGTATTAGTGTGATTATTAACGACTCCTGAAGAGCTGGTACCAGTCAGCACTTTACACACATCACGGGGAAAGAGAGCGTGTGCAATTTACTCAGAGCTTTTATCCACTCATTCATGTTTAGACTGATAGAAAACCTGTATAATAACTGTTGAGCTGACGATATGAAGACGTTTAGACAGTCACAAGTCAAATGTTGTCTTTAAATCAAAGATGGATCTTATTCCAGCCTCCACTGAGGTAACATCTTTGAAAGTCATCGTCACTAACGTCACTAACGAGCTTCCTGAGGCGATGGTGGATAAAAAACAACCTGAACCCGAGTGTGTAAATTTATCGAATCTCGTCGTGAAGTGATATGAGCTGGATTTCTTGGCAAACTTCTCGAGAACTGCACTTCTGTAATCTGTTGGTTATAAACAACAGCTGTTCCGCAATCCACCCACACACACATCCACCCACACACACATCCACCCACACACACAACCACCCACACACACACAGACACACACACAGCTGTAATGAGGTCTCCTCTGACAGTGACCGTGGCCTCTGTCCTGCGCTGGACTGGAATAACACGTACTTTAAGGAATCGATCAAAGCAATGTGGCAGGAGTAGGAATTACTATTTTAAGACCCTGATAAAATCAATTCATATTTGAGAGCAGTCTGAGTTGTTCAATCTTCTTCTCATTGTTCTTTAAGTATTATGTTTATAGCTGATTATTTTTATGCTGCTTTCAGACAAGCACTCAACTGATTTCCTGAAACTATTCCTGAGGGGCTGGATGAGAAAACAAATGTCCGTGTCATTCTCCAGAGTTTTCACCCGACAGCCTTCCGGTAAAATGAGCCCATGTGAGAATAGAGCAGGAAAATGTCCGGAACATTCACAGCGAGCGAGTGAACGTGAGACATCATTAACACTGATGTTCCTAACAAGCCACGGACGAGAAACTAAAGGAATACAAATATCTCAGGATGATGAAGAGGTTCTGCTTCTATTTCCCTTTTCTTCTAAAGCAGTGTGAGTGGTGTTGTTCTGGGCTACTGGGCTGGATGAGCAGCACCATCTTGACTGGGAGGCAGCAGCACGATAAATGTATGACTGTGGGCCTCAGAACCTGCCTGTGCACTCAGCTGCTGCTCATTGTTAACGATTGGCTGCGGGGGGTGGGACCACAGACCAATGAGTCTGTGGGACTGTGTGACACATGAATCGTAGTGGGCACTGCACCAAGATCTGCAGAGGAGATGGCTCAGAGAACAAGAGCTCATATTTTCATCTGCGTTCGTCTCTTATTTAGCAGGATCGCGCAAAAAACACTTGTCAGATTCAAATGAGACTTGGTGGAAGGATCCAGTTTGGGTCAGAGAGGAAACCATTCAAATTCGGTGTGAATCCAGATGAGGGGGCGGACCCAGATGTTTTGTTTTTCACTTTCTTGAACATTGCAAGATTTTCAAACATAATGCATAATTACAGCACCTTCAGAGTTTAAATGATTCCTTCCAGAGCAAAGGGAAGTAATGACCACAATAACAATGCAGAGAATATATAGAATATCACACAATACATGTTCAAACACAGCTGAATATCTGCAACAGCCTGAACGTGTTTCACTTCATCTAACACCGATGTAGAACTGTGTGTTTTTCTTTCAAACACTTTCATCTCATTCCCGTCCAGTGGATTTGCAGTGAGCAGCAGAAATTCCACCGTGATGTAACAGTTACTTGATGTTATTTAAGATTTTTTAATACCCACAGTAAAAGCCCCAGGAATTAATTTCTGATGATAAATCCACACAGTCCAGATAATAATTGAACTAATGAGACTCTGGATTTATTGCTGTTCTCACTGATTACAGACTTCCGGCTCTAACGCCTTGAGGAGGAGAGAAAGAAATAAAATCCTGATGACACGCAGCAGGAGCTCCGCGGCGTCTCCACCCACATTTTCATCTAAAAGAAAGCAGCTGAATTATTAACTGTGTTGTCCTACGGTAGATTAATTTAAAATATTTGCTTTGGCTAATTAGTATTTGCAGCGATGCAGATACATCGGAACGAGAGAAAACAGAGAGTAAAAGATTCAGAGTGTTGGCTCAGACCCACTCGGAGCTGGATGCATAGTCACATCTTGGCCGGTGAGTCAAGCTCCTCTTGGTCCACTCGGTTTCTGGATGATCCCTGAAGAGCTGGACGCAGAGAGTGTGTGTGTGTGTGTGTCTGAGAGAGTGTGTGTGTGTGTGGTGTGTGTCTGTGTGTGTGTGTGTGTGTGTGTGCAGTTGGCAGACACATCACAGCTGAATCAGGGAGAAACAAGGCCAAAAGTAGGAGCTGCCTTCACCTAATGAAGCTCCATAAATACAAGAGACAACTTCCTCTCTCTCTCTCTCTCTCTCTCTCTCTCTCTCTCTCCTCTCTCTATCTCTCTCTGTCCCGTCCTCTCTCTCTCTCTCTCTCTCTCTCTCTCTCTCACCATGAAACAGGAATTTGTTTTAACTCAAATTTACAACATCTAATCTTCCCTCAACTTTTAAATCATTTATTATTCAGTCACAGTCATTGTGCCACCTACTGATCACTGGAAGTAACCCTTGTGTTAATTACCCTTCGGTTTCCAAGGAATGTTCAAGGCGTGTTCTACTCTTGATATACAGCAGCATAGTGCGTGCAGGGTGTGTTCTCCGGTGCCACATAGTGGACACAGGAAGCATGTACACAGCTGCACACTCCACGCCTGGAATTAGCATCTTTCTCAATCGTGCAGTGTCGGACGGTTGAGAAAAGTAAACCGCTGCGTCCATTGGCTGGATCGAGGGGGGGCAGGCCTTGGTGGGAACAGCCACTAAAGTCGTTTCTCACACTCTGTAAAATGAGGAAATTCAGTTTGTACAAAACACAAGTTACTTCTTTGTTTTAGTTTTAATATAACACCTTCTGGCTCAGCAAGCATGTAACTGTAAAGAGGAAGGAAGGTGGGTGTGTTTAACAGTTTAAATTTATCTTTCTCTGACAGAATCTGTCTTTATTCTCAGCCTCTTCTGTGTTGTAGGTAGACGTGTCTGTGATGTGACTGAGTTTCATCTTGTGCACATTATTTATCTGTGGACGTTTTTATTGTTTGAAGTCACAGACGAGAGCAGCAGCTACTATGAGTGTAACTGCAGCAGCGAGTGGATTTGTTGTCCTTCTTCTCACTGTGACAGGTACTGTACGTCTACATTCATGTTTCACTCTATTTTACACTCGGACTTCTGATTCACCTGAAGTGAGTTTGAGAAAGAAAGTAAAAATATAAATGAACCATTCATTCATTTTCAGATCACCACCTGTAAAGTGATGCAGAAAGAAAATATATGAAGGAATTATCATCAGTATTATTTTGTATCTTTGTTTAGAAGTTTCTATCGTCTAGAGCTCAAAATATTAAAGAGTCTGCAACTTATTATTATTATTATTATTATTATTATTATTATTATTATTATTATTATTATTATTATTATTATCATCATGACTGAGTTCCTCTCCTCTCGATGCAGGAATTGTCATCAGTGTGTGGAGTCATCAGTTGAAATGCTATGGAATGCTGCTCATGGAAATGTGTTTCTTTTCTACAGAAAGTAAAAAGTAAACTAAGTGTTCTCTGGTGTCGTTATGAATCTGATTCTCTGTGTTACAGTGGTACAGTGTGAGAATGGCTGGGATGTGAGTTACACTTCTACTGAGATCTGTGCCTTCAGAGGATCAACAGTGGACATTAACTGTACCTACACATACCCATCCACATTTAATAACCATGATACTACAGTTCAGGAAACTTTCTGGTTCATTCAAGAGAGTAATGGGATTCACGTTGATCTAAGGACTGATCCGGAGTATTCAGGTCGTGTGGAGTATCTCTGTGGAAACAACAAGTGCACTCTGAGAATCTCTAACCTGAGAGAGAGCGACTCAGCTGTGTACAAGTTCAGGTTCACAACAAACCAACCTACTGGGAGTTTTACTGGTTCAGCTGGAGTCACTCTGTCTGTCACAGGTAACATTTACATCTGAACATTCATTCATTTATTTCCTACATCTTGTTTGGTTCACTTGAGTGTGTCTGTGCACTTTTATATGCATGTGTGTGTTGTCAGTTTGGACTAAAATGAATTCCTTATTCTCACACACAGATTTGCATGTGCAGGTGAGCACATCAGTGAAGGGTGACTCTTCTAACCAGGCAGTGCTCAGGTGTCAGAGCAGTTGTCATCTTCCTGATAATCTGAACTACGTCTGGTACAAGAATCAACAGAAGGAGATTGAAGGAGCATCTTATTCAGGTTTCTTTGATTCTGCAGACAGAGTTTCCTGTGCTGTTAAAGGAGACGAGGATTTCCGCTCTCCGTCAATGTGTGAGTTTAATCTACAGTATTTCACTAACAGCACCATCTGCTGGAGTATTTGAGATAATGCATTGTACCATAACTTCATGTGTCTTTAAATACTTTTTTCTGCATGGGCACATTGAACTCTTGGGATACTACTGTCAGTACTGACAAACTAGTGTAGTACTAGTACTAGTATTCTGCTTGTGTAAATATAGATTGAAGTCATTACTGGTCCCAAGAAGTGAATCCAAAGCATCTTGATTTCCCCCTGGTGGCTGGCTGCAGTATAGAACATACATCCTGTCTCCTCCATGTTAGTGGGAAGGACATGGACCAATCTAAAAAGTCAAATACATTTTTCTCAAAGATGGTTTCTGTCATTTTAGGTCGTTCTTATCACACTCTATTGTTCATGTTTCTCATAAGTTTGGTTTTAATTTGTTATTGGATGAAATGAAAAGTAGATTAAACTTCATGATTGACAGCTGACGCTGACTCAGGATTGGTCGAGCTCATGTCAATGTCAATGTCAATTTTATTTGTATAGCACATTTAAAAACAACTTGGTTGACCAAAGTGCTTTACAGGAGTAATGGTACAACAAAGGGACAGTAAAAAGGTAATACATTATAGTGCAAGTAATACAAATAAAATACAATTATTAATGTAAAATAAGATAAAACATAAATAAATAAATAAAATAAAATAAAAGATATATGATGAGAGAAATAAAATCAGCTGCGATGAAACGCACTCGAGCAGAAAGCCTGGGAGAACAGGTGTGTTTTTAGTAGCGATTTGAAGTTTGTTGAAGACGGGGCAGAGCTGATGTGAAGTGATAGGTTGCTCCACAGGTTTGGGTCGGCTACTGCGAAGGCGCGATCACCTCTGGTTACTAGCCTTGTCTGAGGTTTGTCAAGGAGCAGTTGCGTTGCTGATCTCAGTTCCCTAACTGGAGTGTGCATAAAGAGAAGTTCCGATAAGTAAGACGGTGCCAGTCCATTAAGAGATTTAAAAGTTAAAAGTAAGATTTTAAAAACGATCCTGTGACAAACAGGAAGCCAGTGTAGGAGGCGCAACATGGGTGTAATATGGTCTCTCTTTTTTGTCCTAGTCAGCAGGCGAGCAGCAGCATTTTGGACTAGCTGCAGGCGTTTAATGGATGATTTGTCTAAGCCTACATACAGGGAATTACAATAATCCAGACGGGAGGTTATAAATGCGTGGATAATTCTCTCTAGGTCTTTTTGTGGTAGGTAGGGCTTTACCTTTGCTATTTGTCGAAGTTGAAAAAAGCTACCTCTGACGACTGAGGAAGTTTGTTTTTCAAAATTAAAAGCCCTGTCAAAAAGAACACCAAGACTCTTTACAGTGGAGTGAGTATAAGAAGCCAACGGCCCAAGATTGACCATATCTTGCAGTTCTGATTGTCCAAATATGATAACCTCAGTTTTATTGTTGTTTAATTTGAGGAAGTTTGAGTCCATCCATGATTTTACGTCATTTAAGCAATCAAAGAGGGGCTGCAGTGATAGTTTTTTGGTTCAGGGGCAAATATTTTTGAATATCATCTGCAAAGCAATGAAAGGAGACATTATATTTTTCAAAAATTGAGGCTAGGGGCAGCATATATAGAGAGAAAAGGACAGGGCCTAGAACGGATCCTTGAGGTACCCCACATGTAAGTGGGGCCTTCCCCGAGGAGTATTCACCCAGGTGGACAGAGAAACTCCGATCTGTTAAAGAAGACTCAAACCACTTGAGTGCTGTACCTTTAATCCCTACAAGGTTTTCCAGGCCTGACATTAGGATCGTGTATGGGCGGGACCTTGATACTGTGGCTCCATCTCCAGATCACTACTGTGCAGACTGTGGTTCCAAATGTGAAAGATGGCAGCGTTGGTATCCAGGATATTTTGGCTTCATTTCTGGAGAGTGGGAGGAAGTGGAGACGTGTCGTCCATCTTTGGTCGACTCTGCATAAAAGATACAGATCATTTCCTCCATATTGGCCAGTTTGCTCCATTATAAGAGCAACTTCTACAAGGTCCCTCATGTTCCTCACCTCCAACAGTGTGTTTCTCCCTCACACTGAAGTCTAAAGGGCACTTCCCTGTGTTTTTTGTGAACTGAAAGTTTCCTCATCTTGGCATCGTCATCATCTTAAAATGGAAATCTGCTGACTGGTGATTCACCAGAGAAAAGTTAGTTTTATAAATGTATAAGTTTATCTTCTGATTCTCTGATGTGCTCTGTGTTACAGTGGTAAGGAGTCAGATTGACTGGGGTGTGAGTTACACTTCTACTGAGATCTGTGCCGTCAGAGGATCAACAGTGGACATTAACTGTACCTACACATACCCATCCAAGTTGAATAACCATGATACTACAGTTCAGGAAACTTTCTGGTTCATTCAAGAGAGTAATGGGATTTACGTTGATCTAAGGACTGATCCGAAGTATTCAGGTCGTGTGGAGTATCTCTGTGGAAACAACAAGTGCACTCTGAGAATCTCTAACCTGAGAGAGAGCGACTCAGCTGTGTACAAGTTCAGGTTCACAACAAACCAACCTACTGGGAGTTTTACTGGTTCAGCTGGAGTCACTCTGTCTGTCACAGGTAACATTTACATTAGAGTCCGTTTGAAATGTTAGTGTGTATGTTGAAATAAAATAACATGTTTGTTCACAGCCCCTCAGCTCCAGGTACATGTGAGGAGATCAACAGCCAATCCATATTCTACCTGGACAGAGCTGACCTGTCACAGCAGGTGTCAGCTCCCTGATCATCTTTCCTACGTTTGGTACAATAACAATGAACTTGTTGGACGAAAAAAATACTTTCACCTCCGACACTTTAATGCTGAAGACAGCTATCACTGTGCTATAGAAGGACATGAGCGTTTCCCTTCTCCTACATTGTGTGAGTTTAAGCCTCCTCATGAAGCTACAATAATGTGGAAATAATTTAAATTTAAACTTTTAACAAATAATACAGACAGTGTTTTGATTGTATTCTCATCCCATGTGTTAATATAAACTATCCTTCAGATGCTCCAAAGGTTCCCACTGTGTCAGTGAGTCCCTCTGGTGAGATCATGGAGGGCAGCTCAGTGACTCTGACCTGCAGCAGTGATGCTAACCCAGCAGCTAAATACACCTGGTACAAGAGAAGTGGAGATAAACAAGTTCAACCTCTCAGTGAAGAGACACAATTTGTCCTCAGCTCCATCCGGTCGTCAGACTCTGGAGAGTATTACTGCACAGCTGAGAATGAGCTGGGAAGGAGTTCAGCAAACATCTCTATTACTGTGACATGTGAGTGAAACACAGGTTATTAAGTGAAGATATATTGAATCTGTCCCATTCTTTGTCCTTTACATTTTAAATGTGCAGATATGGGTCCTTTGACTTCTGCCCCATAAATATTCACAGTCAGACCATCAGCAGCACAAAGAGGAATCCACCCAGCATCAGTTAAAACATCCAGAAAGCTTTCACCATCCTCAGTAAACTTGAAAGATATTTCCTTCACTGTGCACATTCACGTGACGAGCAAACAGCTCTCAACAGACAGGCAGTGGTGAAAACAAAACCCTGCTCCTGTGCACACGTCACACATACACCTCCCAGCAGGGGGAGCAGTGGCTCATTAACATTTTAAGAGACACGCCCACAAACAGGCTACTCTGAACAGGGCTCTTCACACGTTTTATTAGGTAGAAACTCTGTCTAATTGTGGAAAAGGGTCAGAATATGTCACGTTTAAGTCCATGTTACAAACTGGACTATGGTTTGGAAATCTGTGGACATTCAGGGGAGTCTGGAAACAGTCGTGCAACAGGAAATCATTGAAAAAAACCTCTCACTTAACAACAAGAAGAATTTACCTGTGTCAGTTTAACAACCTTGCTGTTGTAACTCAGTGACTCCACTCACCTGAGCACCTTTGACTTTAACACATCGTATCATGTATGTCCCCAAATGTTAAACACAATGTCTGTCATCTGTTATCATCATTCTGTTTTCACACATACAGACGCTCCAAAGCCTCCCTCTGTGTCAGTGAGTCCCTCTGGTGAGATCATGGAGGGCAGCTCGGTGACTCTGACCTGCAGCAGTGATGCTAACCCAGCAGCTAATTACACCTGGTACAAGGAGAACCGAACTCTGCTTCAAGGACCAGAGGGCGTTTATCGTCTCTCCTCCATCAGCTCTGGGGACAGGGGGGTCTACTCCTGCAAGTCTGAGAATCAGTACGGACGGATCAACTCCACGTCTCTACACTTAGACGTCCAGTGTGAGTAGAAAACATCCACATGTCCATGAAACCCAGCACTGTCTCGCAATCTTACAGAAAGTTCCTGGGTCCGCCCCCTTATCTGGATTCACACCAAACTTTCCTGAGTTCTTCCCTGACCCGTACCTCATCCTACCTTCAAGTTTCATGCTAATCGACTCAGTAGTTTTTGTGTAATCTTGCTTAAAATCAACAACAAACAAACAAACGGACACGGGTGAAAACATCTGTTGTTGCATAGCTACACTATATGACGTCATTTTCTAAACTCATAGTGACAACATTCCCACCATATGATCATGGATTATTTTTCAATGTATATAAGTTTCAGGTCGTCTCTATAGTCCTATTAGAGGCAGGAATACAGCAGATAGGCAGTTTTAAGGATGCATGATGTAAATCTCTAACTTCTTTGTGACATTACTTATAAGTCATCTATCCATTATATGATGGGGAATAATGTTCTGATCAGTATATGATTTAGTCTCTCTGCTATTTGTGGAAATATCTTGGAAAATGTGTCTTTTGGGTCAAATCTTTGCTCATCTTGACCTCTGACCTTTGACCGATCAGCTGAAAAGTTAATATTCACGATAATATTCAATAAGTTTGGTTCATGTGTTGAGTTATTTTGTACATTCACACACACGGGCTGAAAACAAAACCCTCAGTACCTGCTTCTGTCTGTGCTGGCGCCCCGGGTTAATAATGATCATCTATATTTAAGAAGCACTTATCAAAACCAGAGATTGAAAAGTTCTTCACTTTGGTTAATGAATATTTCTGAGTTGATTTCATGATCTTGCATGTTTTACACCAGATGCTCCAAAGCCTCCCTCTGTGTCAGTGAGTCCCTCTGGTGAGATCATGGAGGGCAGCTCGGTGACTCTGACCTGCAGCAGTGATGCTAACCCAGCAGCTAATTACACCTGGTCCAAGGAGGACGAGGACTCACCAAAAGCATCAGGACAAATCTTCACCATCACTAATATCACAGCTGAACATGGTGGAAATTATCAGTGTGAGGCCCAGAACACACAAGGACGTAGTAACGCCACCTTACATCTGACTGTTGCAGCAGGTGAGTCATGTGAAGTCCTAACACCTTTAAAGGTTCTGGAGCTGTGTATTGACTTTAGCCATTCTTTGTCCTTTACATTTTAAATGTGCAGATATGGGTCGTTTTGACTTCTGCCTCGCCCAATATTACAGTCAGACCATCAGCAGCACAGAATCCACTTAGCGTCGAGGATAAAACATCCCATAAAGCTTTCACCATCCTCAGTAAACTTGAAGATATTTCCTTCCTGTGCACATTCACATGAGCAGGCAAACAGCTCTCCAGCAGACAGACTATGAGTGAAAACAAACCCTGCTCCTGTGCACCGTCACAGATACACCTCCCCAGCAGGGGAGCAGAGGCTCATTAACAGTTTAGAACACGCCCACAAACAGGCTCCTCAGAAGAGAACAAAGAACTCTTCAAAACGCTTTATTAGAAAATAAGCTGTCTTTATATTCAGACAGAACTTAACTGAGACAGGTTTTAGCAAACATGACAAAAGTTGTTTTTGTAAATGTTTGCGTCCTGCACCTTTAGTATTGTGATTTCTTGAAATGATAAAGTAAAGGTTATTTCATCATAGTTTCACCTGGATCATGGAGATCAGCACTCTCATTGGATCAACCCGCTGCAGTTTTCCCTCGCTGTGACTCGTCTCCGTGTTCCTACTGATCAGGTGAGCAAATCTGTTCCACTAAAGCTTTATGCAGTGAATTCATGAAATGTCCTGTTAAATTAAATCAACTCAATTATTATGTATATTGTTTGTTATTTGGTTCAATTGATCAGAGAAGAAAACTCTCATCAATCTGCTGATCCTGGGGACAGGCACCTGACCACAGTGAGCAGGTGAACACACAGTTTAAGCGTCAATCCTTTCAACGCCACTATTTCTCCGTCAAACCCTTTTCTCTGTCATGTGAAGATTAAAAACTAGTTATTAAATCACAGTCAAAATTGCCATTGTAAAACAATCATCTGGTGTTTGAATTTCCTTCTGGTAATCTATCCATTTAAGCAAATCGCTTTAAGGTGTTTATAATTTTCTGTGCTGTGCGGTTTGTTCATGATTTTTGCTGAACTATGACACTTGATGCTGCTCTAAGTTTGTTGATTTGTAACATGTGCTGCTTTAAATCTTGTCAAAGTTTGTGAAAGATTGTATTGATTGGTTCAGATATCTTTAGTGGAGCACTGTAATGTGGAGCCAGTCTGCATTGCAGTGTGTATGTAACACGTTGATTTTGCATTGTTCTGTCTGGGAACTGAAGGTGTATTGTGAGACTGCTGTTGCAGTGAGTCTGTGTCGTTGGGACAAATAAAGTCCCAGTGTTGGCTGCGTGTGGACGCAGCTCTATAATTAAGGTTGATCGACAGAGCCAGTGCATTCTTTCATATCTGTATTTAGTGAGTATGTGCCTTTCGTGAATTTGAGGTGGTGTGTTACAAGTTTCTGGAAGATAATGCTGTGTGGCATTGAGTGTCGGTGGTAGGGCGTGGCGCATCGGAGACGGAGAGTTGTGTACTCGTTGCTGTCGGAAACAAGAGAGAAGAAGAGAGTTAAGAGGTGGCCTATCCCCCTTCCTTCTAAAGCTCCTTCAAAAGTTTCTGTGAGCCTGACTTTCTTTTTATAAGTGCCTCTGTGTCTGTAGACCTGCAGTTGTATTAAAGTGTTATACAATTAAATGATACACTATACCCAAAACCTGTAGTGCTAAAAAGAGTTTTTATAAATGATTTGCTTACATATAGTTTTGGGGTCTAGGGATTATATTGTGTGTAGCTCGACCTCTAATTAAATGATGTTACACAACTTCTTTACGACCAAACTTTCCAGCTGCAGTACGTAGACATCAGCTCCCAGATGTAGTCTTATCTTTTACACAACCCAGTGAAAGCGCACACATTAGCTCACATACACTAAGTGAGAAGTTTGTAGTGTTAGTGTTGGAATTCAAACTGAAGACCTTCCCTCCTTTTGGTTTTGGTAGAACCACATGTTCCTGTCCTTGAAACACGTCTGGTGTAGGGAGGTGGTTTAAATAAATCAATAACTAGCTGCGATAGTTGGACTCTAACGTTGTCCATACTGCCACATGTACAAGATTCAAAGCAAATTTGTGTTGCAGCGTCTGCAATGAGTCTGAGGAAAACTGCCAGGCCTTCACTATGACAGAGGTGTCCACTTCCTTGAGTCAGACGGATCCCATCTACTCAACGTCGGATCAGCTGAACCCAGCAAGCACAAGGGAGGCGGAGGAGGTTGCGTACGCTTCTGTCACCTTTAACAGATCTGCCCCAGGTGAGCAGCTCTTCATTCAGGACCATTATCCTCACCTAACACCACAAAACATGTAAACAGAATATATCCTATAGAAGTTATTTGTTTTACACTTTCATTTTCTTATTTTGTTTTAAATATATGTTTAAATAAGGTTATATTACTTTCATTCAACCAGTTCATCATTTAATGAATATTTTGTTTGACTTTAAAATATTTATTCAGAAAACATCACTTTCCTCAGACTGTCTATTACTGCAGCTCCTCTTTCAGCCTCTGTCTCCAAACACTTGGTTTTAGCTCCTGTCTCTTTAAGGCCTCTGTGTGCAGTCTGCTGCGATTGGAGTGCTGACCTCTGTTGTGATTGGTTAACCACTTCCTGTACATGTAAGAAATCCCTCCTCTCTCACTTTAGGGACACATTCAATCTCAAAACATTTCTTATAGTTTAACTATCGTTTCCGTGAGTGAGCTTGACATGTTTATTTGAACCCCGTGTGCAGAGCTCGTTTTGGTGGAGTGTCAGAGGTGTTCCCCAATCAGCAGCGACTGTTTCAAAGGCCAAACTGGCTGATTCTAAAGTTCTCTCTACAGATGCTGGTGTTAGAAGCTGCTGTTCCAGGCTGACGGAGGCAGAGACTGTGACATTCAGCCTGTATTAGAGAGAGCATTCAAGCACGTATTTTAACCCCATCATCACCTCCGAGATGTTTTACCTGAGAACGCCAAGAATGACCTCATGCTAACACTTCTGCTTCAAGGTAATTCAGCACACCACTGTTTACGTTTAAATACTGCTTATGCGTTTGCTACAGCCTAGCTTCTGCCACGATGATGCAAGAGGTACGGGCGGGACTATGATGAGGTGTTTCAGAATAGCCTGTTAAATTCTAGGGAAGGCTGTTTTATAGAAGACCTCAGACTTTGTTTTAACAATTTAAACTCAATATGCTCTCCTTTAATACTACGTCTCCTTGACCTCCTGATCATTTATTTGTTTTATCTCCTTTCAGAACCAGAGTCAGGACACTGGAGAGGATCCAGCTGCATTGTACAGCACAGTCAAAACCTCTGCTGTTTTAGACCAACGTCTGGGGAAATCACCTTAGTCCCAATGGGGAAATATCTGAAACAGCTGCGGGATGGATTTGAATGAGAAGTTCATGCAACTGTTCTGAATTTTACAGGATGAATCCTACTTTAGTGACAGTCAGACTCCAACATCATTGTTGAGTGACTTGTCTTGACAGCTAATGGATAAATTGCCCCGAGGATGAATCCAAAGCGACCCGATGACTCGACTTTTTATCTGAAATATATCAGCAACTTGTGGAAGTTGTTAAAAGCATACATTGCTGAATGAAAAATATCAAACATTTTATAACTTGCAGCTTCAAACATGAAAATATCTCACGGTGTGTGTCAGGCAAATTACGACAAACTATATAAACTTATATTGAACTTTTTCTATTCATAAAATAATCAAAACAAGCATTATTAGTTAGTTGTAGTGTGACACTGCTTACTAGATAGTAGTAAAGAGTTTTACTGATAAAACCACAGAAGATTCTGTCTCTTTCACTTCTTTCTGTTTCTACATTATTGTTTCAGCGTTTCCATCATCAGCCGATCAGGACTTGTACTCATTTCCTCAGAGGACTGGAGGGACCACGTCTCATGTGGATGTGAGCCTCACTGCTCACGTGATGAACGCCTTGAATGTGACCGTTAACCTAGTGAACACTGACACCAGATGAGCTGTGTTGCCTGCAATTGTCTGTTCAAGAGTTTACATCAGGCCCATTGATTTCACTTTAGTGTTTTGTGGTATTCTCACATCACGTGTTAAACCGTCGAAGAAGAAGAGTTAGGTGTGTTTATCCTACATGTTCACAGCGTACATTTCCTCTGACGTCTCTCTCAGGGTGTGAAGCTCGAATGTTGTCACGAACAGAATGTCATTGTACTGCTGTGATCCAGGTTTATAAGTTCTACAAAAAGATTATATATTATCCTTATTCTTCATTAGGATTATTGTTTCATTATTATAATATTAGTTTTGGTAATTTTAGTAACATAATAAGTTTGTTTCCTGCACCTTTAGGAGACTGATATTAATTATACTTTTTCTTTACAACATTATTCATATTTATAGTCTTGTTTATTTTATTTATTTGTTCTCCACAACTTCCTCTTTTTCTAACTGTGATGTACAGTTTTGCAACAAAACAGATTTTCTTTCAGGATCATTAAAGTTGTTTTTAATGATTTATCTGTTGCATAATTTTGTGTTTTTCCATTAAATGTGAAGCTCATTTGTTGTAATTTGCTTTTGTTTTGAAACTCTTACTATATTTTTAATCTCCCTTAGAAGTATTGTATGGTTATTTTCCAGTTCAATTTTAAATCTTTTTTTAATTTGTCTTTTCATGTCAATCTTTATTGCATCTTAATGAGACACTGAACAGATGAAATTAAAGCACCCCCAGTTTTCTCTCAAGTCTCCTTAAATTTATGCTTTCTTGTGTCAGTGAGATGTTGTGATGTGGATGATACAGGTTTGGTATGAACAGCCACTAAGTTGTTTGTCACACTCGTACAAACCACAGTTTAATCTAACACCTTCTGTCTCATGCACGTAAGTGTAAGGAAGGAAGGTGGGTGTGTTTAACAGTTTAGAAATTTATCTTTCTCTGACAGAATCTGTCTTTATTCTCAGACTCTTCTGTGTTGTAGGTAAGAGACGTGTCTGTGATGCTGACTGAGTTCATCATTATGCACATTATTTATCTGTGGAGCGTTTTATTGTTGAAGTCACAGACGAGCAGCAGCTACTATAGGTGTAACTGCTGACAGCTAGTGGATTCATTTGTCCTTCTTCTCACTGTGACAGGTACTGTCGTCTACATTCATGTTTCACTCTATTTTTTCGGACTTCTGATTCACCTGAAGTGAGTTTGAGAAAAGTAAAAATATAAATGGACCATTCATTCATTTTTCAGGTCACCACCTGTAAAGTGATGCAGAAAAAATATGAAAGGAATTATCATCAAGTGTTATTATTTTGTATCTTTACAGAAGTTTCTATCGTCTAGAGCTCAAAATGTGAGTCTGAAACATTATTATTGTTGTGTGTGTGTGTGTGTGTTATTATTATTATTATTATTATCATGTGACTGAGTTCCTCTCACTCTCGTGCAGGAATTGTCATCAGTGTGTGGGTCATCAGTTGAAATGCTGTAGATGCTCATGGAAATGTGTTTCTTTTCTACAGAAAGTAAAAAGTAAACTAAGTGTTCTCCTGGTATCGTTATGAATCTGATTCTCTGTGTTACAGTGGTACAGTGTGAGAATGGCTGGGATGTGGAGTTACGCTTCTACTGGTCTGTGCTAGTCAGAGGATCAACAGTGGACAGCTACCTGTGCCTACATACCCATCCACATTTAATAACCATGATACTACAGTTCAGGGGCTTTCGTTCATTCAAAGAGAGAGTAATGGGATTCACGTTGATCTGGACTGATCCCGGAGTATTCAGGTCGTGTGGGTGTCTCTGTGAAAACAACAAGTGCACTCTAAAGATCTCTGTCCTGAGAAGGCTTGACTCAGCTGTGTACAAGTTCATGTTCACAACAGAAGAAGCCAACCTAATGGGGAGTTTAACTGGTTCAGCTGGAGTCACTCTGTCTGTCACAGGTAACATTTACATCTGGTTGTCATTAATTTATTTCCCTGCATCTTGTTTGGTTCACTTGAGTGTGTCTGTGCACTTTTATATGCTGCATGTGTGTGTTGTCAGTTTGGACTAAAATAGATTTATTATTCTCACCACAGATTTGCATGTTCAGTGGGCATGAATCACTGAAGGATGACTATTATAACTACATGTGCAGAGCTCAGGTGTCAGAGCAGTTGTAAATTCTTCCTGATCACATCTGAACTACGTCACCAGTACAGAATCAGCAGAAGAAGATTGAAGGAGCATCTTATTCAGATTATTCTAATTCTACAGACAAGAGTTTCCTGTGCTGTTAAAGGACACGAGATTTCCGCTCTCCGTCAATGTGGGATTTAATCTTCAGTATTTTCACTAACAGCACCATCTGCTGGAGTATTTGAGATAATGCATTATACCATAACTTCATGTGTCTTTAAATACTTTTTTTTTCTGCATAGGCACATTGAACTCTTGGGGATACTACTGCAGTACTGACAAACTAGTGTAGTACTAGTACTAGTATTCTGCTTGTGTAAATAAAGATGGAAGACATGACTGCTCCCCAGAAGTGAAGCCAAAGCATTGTGATCGCCCCTGTTTAGCTGGCTGCAGTATGAACATGCAACCTGCTCCTCCATGTTAATTGGATGGAACATGGACCAATCTAAAAAGTCAAATACATTTTTCTCAAAGATGGTTTTGTCATTTTAGGTCATTCTTATCACACTCTGTTGTTCATGTTTCTCATATTTGGTTTATTAGTTATTTGATGAAATGAAAATTAGATTAAACTTCATGATTGACAGCTGAGGCTGACTCAGGATTAGTCAAGCTCATGTGGGCCAGGACCTTGATACTATCGGCTCATCTCGAATCACTACTGTGCCAGACCTATGTGGTTCCAAATGCTTGAAGGTGTAGCGTTGGTATCAGGATATTTTGGCCTCATCATCATCTCAAATGAAAACCTGCCGACTGGTGATTCACCCCAGAAAATACATGGAGTTAGTTTTATAAATGTATAGAGTTGTCTTCTGATTCTCTGATGTGCTCTGTGTTACAGTGGTATGGAGTCAGATTGACTGGGGTGTGAGAGTTGCTTCTACTGAGATCATGCCGTCAGAGGATCAACAGTGGACATGCTTTAGCCTTCCTACACATACCATCAGAGGTTGAATCACCTTGATACTACAGTTCAGGAAACTTTCTGGTTCATTCAAAGAGAGTAATGGGATTCACGTTGATCTAAGGACTGATCAGGAGTATTCAGAATTCGTATAAAGTATCTCTGTGCAGAAAACAACAAGTGCACTCTGAGAATCTCTAACCTGAGAGAGCTGACTCAGCTGTGTACAGAAGTTCAGGCTCACAACAAACCAACCTACTAGGAACTTTACTGGTTCAGCTGGAGTCACTCTGTCTGTCACAGGTAACATTTTCATTAGAATCAGTTTGAATGTTAGTGTGTATGTTGAAATAAAATAACATGTTTGTTCACAGACCCTCAGCTCCAGGTACATGTGGGGAGATCAACAGCCCAATCCATATCCTACCTGGACAGAGCTGACCTGTCACGGCAGGTGTCAGCTCCTGATCATCTTTCCTACGTTTGGTACAATAACAATAAACCTGTTGGACAGAAAAAATACTTTCACCTCCAACACTTTAATGCTGACAGCTATCACTGTGCTATAGAGAAGGACATAGGCGTTTCACTTCTCACCACATTGGGTGAGTTTGCGCCTCTCTTGAATCTCACGATAATGTGGAAATAATTTAAATTTAAACTTTTAACAAATAACTACAGACAGTGGTTGAGTTGTATTCTCATCCTGTCTGTTAATATAGACTATCTTCAGATGCTTATGCCTCCTCTGTGTCAGTGAGTCCCTCTGGTAGGATCATGGAGAGGGCAGCTCAGGTGACTCTGACCTGCAGCAGTGATGCTAGCCCAGCAGCTAAATACCTGGTACAAGAGAGTGGAGATAAACAAGTTCAACCTCTCGGTGAAGAGACCACAATTTGTCCCTCAGCTCCATCCAGTCGTCAGACTCTGGAGTATTACTGCACAGCTGAAGATGAGCTGGGAAGGAGTTCAGCAAACATCTTTCATGCTGTGACATGTAGTGAAACACAGGTTATTAAAAGTGAAGATATATTGAATCTGTCACATTGTTTGTCCTTCCATTTAAATGTGCAGATATGAGTCATTCACTTCTGCATCATAAATATTCACAGTCAGACCATCAGCAGCACAAAGAGGAATCCACCCAGCATCAGTTAAAACATCCATAAGCTTTCACCATCCTCAAAGTAAACTTGAAGATATTTCTTCTTGTGCACATTCACGTGGCGAGCAGAAGCAGCTCTCAGCAAAGACGAACAGTGGTGAAAAACAAAACCCTGCTCCACTGTGCACCGTCCACACATGCCCACCTCCCAGCAGGGGAGCAGTGGCTCATTAACATTTTAAAGAGACACGCCCACAAACAGGCCACTCTGAACAGAGACTCTTCCACCGCGTTTTATTAAGAAGAAGGCTTTGTCTAATTGTGGAAAAGAGGTCATAATATCTGTCACGTTTAAGTCCACGTACAAACTGGACTATGGTTTAAATCTGTGGACATTCAGTGAGTCACAAACAGTAGTGCAGCAGGAAATCATTAGAAAAAACCTCTCATAACAACAAGAGAATTTACCTGTGTCAGTTTAACAACCTTGCTGTTGTAACTCAGTGCCTCCACCCACCTGAGTACCTTTGACTTTAACACATCATATCATATATGTCCCCAAATGTTAAACACAATGTCTGTCATCTGTTATCATCATTCTGTTTTCCACACGCTGGGCGCTCCCAAAGCTTCTCCCTCTGTGTCAGTGAGTCCCTCTGGTGAGATCATGGAGGGTGTGTCTCCAGTGACTCTGACCTGCAGCAGTGATGCTAACCCAGCAGCTAATTACACCTGGTCAAGGAGGACGAGGACTCACCAAAAGCATCAGGACAAATCTTCACCATCACTAATATCACAGCTGAACATGGTGGAAATTATCGGTGTGAGGCCCAGAACACTGGGGGCGTAGTAAGGCCAACTTACATCTGACTGTTGTAGCAGGTGAGTCATGTAGTCCTAACTACCTTTAAAGGTTCTGGAGCTGTGTATTGACTTTAGCCATTCTTTGTCCTTTACATTTCGTGTGCGGATATTATAGGTCGTTTGACTTCTGCCCCATAAATATTCTGATCAGACCATCAACAGCACAAAGAGAATCCACAGCATCAGATTAAAACATCATAAAGCTTTCACCATCCTCAGTAAACTTGAAAGATATTTCCTTCACTGTGCACATTCACGTGGCGAGCAAACAGCTCTCAGCAGATAAAAAGTCAGTGAAAAACAAAACCTGCTCCTGTGCACATCACACGCCACCTCCCAGCAGAGGCAGTGGCTCATTAACAGTTTAAGGAACACGCCCACACAAACAGCTCTACTCTGAACAGGGCTGTCACGTTTACATTAGAAAAGAAACTGTCTTTATATTCAGTCAGAACATCGAGACAGGTTTAGCAAACATGATAAAAGTTGTTTTTGT
The DNA here is from genome assembly GCF_022539355.2 of Hippoglossus stenolepis. Classification (NCBI taxonomy): domain Eukaryota; kingdom Metazoa; phylum Chordata; class Actinopteri; order Pleuronectiformes; family Pleuronectidae; genus Hippoglossus; species Hippoglossus stenolepis. The sequence continues at coordinate 27,366,553 of NC_061484.1, forward strand.
AAATATTTTGTCCTGCACCTTTAAGTATTGTGATTTCTTGAAATGATAAAGTAAAAGTTATTTCATCATAGTTTCACCTGGATCATTGAGATCAGCACTCATTGGATCAGCCGCTGCAGTTTTCCTCTCTGTGACTCTCCTCTCCGTGTTCCTACTGATCAGGTGAGCAAATCTGTTCACACTAAAGCACATGCGATGAATTCCTGAAAATCTGTCCTGTTAAATTCGATGCTCAATTATTGTATATTGTTTGTTATTTGGTTCATTGATCAGAAGAAGAGAAACTCTCAGCAATCTGCTGATCCTGGGGACAGACTTACGTACGGTGAGCAGGTCAGTTCTGCAGTTCAGCGTCAATCCTTTCAAAATACTATTTCTCCGCGTCAAACCCTTTTCTCTGTCATGTGAGATTAAAAACTAGTTATTAAAATCACAGTCAAAATTGCCATTGTAAAACAATCACCTGGTGAGTTGAATTTCCTTCATAGTAATCTATCCATTTAAGCAAATTTCTGAGTGTTATAATTTTCTGTGCTGTGCAGTTTGTTCCTTGCTTTGCTGAACTATGACACTTGATGCTGCTCTAAGTTTGTTGATTTATGTATGTACTGCTTTTAAATCTTGTGGAAGTTTGTGAAGATTACATGTTGATAGATTGGTTCAGATATCTTTAGTTTGGAGCACTGTAATGTTGAGCAGATCACCATTAGGTGTGGCTGTGTAACACCTGGATTTTGCGTTGTTCTGTCTGAGACTAAGTGTGTGTGAGACTACCTGTTAAGTAGTCTGTGTCGTTGGGACAAATAAAGTCAGTGTTGGCTGCGTGTGGATGCAGCTCTATAATTAAAGGTTGATCCACAGAGCATTAAGTGTTCTTTCATATCTGTATTTGAGTGAGTATGTTGCCCTTTTACGTGAATTTGAAGTAATTGTGTTCTGAGTTTGGAGAGATAGCGCTGTGGCATTGAGTGTGGTGGTAGGGCGTAGTGCATCGGCGAGATGGAGAGTTGTGTACTCGTTGCTGTCGGAAAACAAGACTGAGAGAAAGAAGGGGATTAAGGGAGTGGCTATTCCTTCCTTCTCGCTCCTTCTAGTTTTCTGTGAGCCTGACTTTTCTTTTTAAAGTGCCTCTGTGTCTGTAGACCTGCAGTCGTATTAAAGTGTTATACAATTAAATGATACACACTATACACCCAAAATATAGTGCTAAAGAGTTTTTATCAATGATTTACTGACGCCAGTTTTGGGGTCTAGGGATTGCCTGTTGTGTGTAGCTGAGCCTCCTGAGAATTAGAAGCGAAGTGTTACACAACTTGTTTCGCCAAACTTGTGAAACAGTGCGCAGACATCCAGCTCCCCGGATATAGTCTTATCTGGACACAGCCGATATGAAAGTGCAAACACAAGTGGCTCACATACACTATGATGAGAAGTTTGTAGTGTTAGTGTTTGGAATTCAAACTGAGAACCTTCCCTCCTTTTGGTTTTAGTAGAGACATGTTTCCTGGCAGCAGAAACCGTCTGGTGTAGAAAGGCGCTTTAAATAAATCAATAGCTGCTATAGTTGGACTCTAACGTTGTCCATACTGCCACATGTACAAGATTAAGCAAATTTGTGTTTGCAGGTGTCTACCCAATCAGTCTGAGAAAACTGTGAGCCTTCACTATACACGTGTCCACTTCATGAAGAGTCAGACGGATCGTCTCCTCCAACGTCGGATCAGCTGAACCCCTTAAACACAAGGAGGCGGAGGAGGTTGCGTGCGCTTCTGTCCCTTTAACAAGATCTGCCCGGTAAGAGCAGCTCTTCACTCAGGACCAGTATGCTCTCCCACTAACACCCAAAACATCATAAGCCGAGATATGTCCTATAGAAGTCATTTGTTTTTACATTTTCATTTTTCTTGTTTGTTTAAAAATGTGTATTTGTTAAGAGACATATTCTGCTCATATTCATTTTGATCATTTTAATTAGTGTTGTGACTTTAAAATGTTTAATGTTCAGAAAACATCACTTTCCTCAGACTGTCTATTGCTGCAGCTCCTCTTGCACAGCCTCTGTCTCAAACCACTTGGTTTTAGCTCCTGTGTCTTTAAGTCCCCCCTCTGATATTACCCAGTCTATGAGTTGGTCACCCTGGCCCATACTGTATGATTGGTTAACCACTTCCTGTGCGTGTGAAATCCTCCACTCTCACTACGAAGACACATTCAGTCTATAAGCATTTCTTATAGTTTAACTATCGTTTCCGTGGTGAGCGACATGTTTATTTGAACCCACCCGTGTGCAAGCGACTCTCGTTTTAGTGGAGTGTGTCAGAGTGTTCCCACAATCAGCAGCGACACTATTTTCAAAGCAGTGACACAATGGATTCTAAAGTTCTCTACAGATGCTGGTGTTAGAAGCTGCTGTTCCAGGCTGTGGAAGCAGAGACTGTGACATTCAGCCTGTATTGAAGCATTCAACACAAATTTTAACCCACATCATCTACCTCGAGATGTTTTCCACGAGAGCGCCAAGTGACCTCCTCCAGCTAACATTGATGTATACGTAACGGGTGTTCAGCACCACTGTTGACGTTTAAATGCTTATGCTACGTTTGCTACAGCCCCTGGCTTCTGCCGATGATGCAGGGAATACGGGGCGGACTCTAGTGGTGTTTCAGGAGCTTCATGTTTTCTGTGGGAGGCAGGCTCATTTTACCAGGAAAGGAGCTCCCAGACTTTGGGCTTTTTTTAACTTAGCAGAACTTTGAAACTCAATATGTCTCCTTTAATCTCGTCTCCATGACCTCTGATCATTTATTTGTTTTATCTCCTTTCAGAACCAGAGTCAGGACACTGGAGAGATCCAGCTGCATTATACACAGCACAGTCAAACACTCCTGCTGTTTAGACCAACGTCTGGAAATCACCTTAGTCCCGATGAAATATCTCAACAGCTGGGATGGATTTGAATGAGAAGTTCATACAACTGTTCACTTGGTCCCCACAGGATAGATCCTTCTTTGGTGACAGGCAGACTCCAGCATCATTGTTGAAGTGAATGTTCAGTTTTAAGTGACTTGTCTCTTGACAGCTAATGGATAAATTCCCCGAGGATAGATCAAGCGACTTCTGTGACTTCGACTTTTATCGAAATATTTCAATAACATAGAAGTTGTTAAAAATCACATTCTAGCCTGAATGAAAAACATCAAACATTTTATAACGCGACTTCAAACATGAAAGGAAATATCTAAATTGTGTGTCAGGCAGTCGACAAACTGTAAACTTGTAATTAACTTTTTTCTATTCATAAAATAATCAAAACAAACTGTGAATTTGTAAGTGTGACACTGCTGCCACTAGATGGTAGTAAAGGGTTTTACTGATAAAACACAGAAGGTTCTGTCCCTTTCCTTCTCTGTTTCTACATTATTGTTTCCAGCATTTCCATCATCCAGCCGATCAGGAGTTGTACTCATTTCCTCTGAGGACTGGAGGACCACGTCTCATGTGGATGTGAGCTGCTACTCACGTGATGAAACGCCTTGAATGTGACCGTTAACACAAAGTAGACTGCTGACACCAGATGAGCTTCATGTTGCCTCTGGTGTCTGTTCAAAGTTTGCATCAGGCCCATTGATTTCACTTTGTGTTTTGTGGTATTTCTCACATCACGTGTTAAACATGTGAAGAAAGAAGGAATTAGGTGTTTTAATCCTCATGTTCACCACGGCAGCCACATTGTATTCATACTTATAGTCTTGTTTATTTCATTTGTTGTTCACTCACAACTTCCTCTTTTCTAACTTTGTGATGTACAGTTTTGCAAAAAGCAGATTTTCTTTCAGGGATCATTAAAAGTGTTTTTATTCTCTTCATATATTTTTATTTTTTATAATACAATGCTGAAGCTCATTTGTTCTAATTTGCTATTCTTTGAAACTCTTACTATATTTTAATCGCCCAGTATTTGTTCTGTCTTTAAAATTCGTCACTTTTCATAATAAATGATCAGGTACATATGTGGACTTTAACTCTGTACATATTTGGGTCAATGGCGTCATGAGGATTGCATAACAAGGCCAATTTTAAAATACAAAAAAAAAAGAATATCTATTGTAATTATTCAAACATTAGGAATGTTGTGTACACATAAATCCATATAAAAATGTCAAATTATTTGATTTTCGTGTTTTTTCATCTAGATGAATTGGCCGTGGCGCTTAAAAAATGTCATGTAGTGCGACAGTAATTTATCTTAAAATGAAATTAATTTCCTTAATATACTTACTTTTTTTTACAATTTCTCAATAATATAAAGTCATTAGTAACAAAGTAGTTGCATTTTATTTAGAGTTTTACTTAAATAATAATCTCATATTTTTGTTCTATAATGTCACCGTCCCTTATTAAATGTAGATTAAAGACTTATGTTTTCCGATAAAAATTACATAAAATTGATAAAAAATGTTTTAAAAATACCATTCATTGAAACAAACTGTATGATGATTAATATTTCCAGCCACAGAAATTTTATATTTACTTTAAATTTAATACAGGTCTTGTTGTAATTGCGCTGGCATAATTGGTCGCTCCAAATAATATGAGAAAACCTCTGTCGTTTGAAAAAGATCAATAAACAATAAATTCCATGCAAAAATTTGACTTAAACCAGATTTTGTTAAAATTTCTTAAAATTTTCATGAACACAAACATTTCTAAACATTTTAAATAAAATCTCATCGAAACATTTAAGTGCAGCACGTTGTTTGTGAATAACATTTCATTAACTAAAAGCTTCTATCTTGTGCTACATCTACATCAACCAGAGCTGGTGGGATGTTCTCCAGGGACGAGCGGCGTAGGTCTCACACAGCGTTTGCCACATAGCGTGCAGCTTTCTCCTGTAGCTCCTGGATGCAGCCCTCCCGAGATTTCTCTCTCTGATTCTCCTCTCTCTCTATTAAACTCCTTGACTTGGCATGTAGAATCTCTCCTGCTGTTTATTTCTCTCTATTTGAAAAGATATGTAATGTCATGCCATAAATCAATAAATTTATTTGGACTAATGATGAATAGACATTTTAATGCACAAATATGCACATTTCGTCCAGTAATAGAAAAACACATAAGAGCAATATGTGCTTATTGCTTTATTTATAGTTTTCATTTTAAAAATATTCTTATACCTTTCTCTTCTCTGAGCAAGGTTTCTCTATCCTCAATAAAATAATTACTAATAAATTCATAATAGCAGAGATGGAAATTATTATTTTAGGGTGGTATTTATTCATGATATTGTACAAAATAAACATAAACGTTGTTTCTGAAATATTAGAAAAAATACTCTAAATAATACTAAAATAAAGTACTTTATGTATATAAATCATTTATTGAATTTAAAACTAAAACTCCCAATCTAGGACAATGTGTCTATCATATAAAAATACTCTATAATGCTCACACCACATTTGGTGTACCACATGATATTTTCTATTCATTAAAATTTACCTTTAAGGTGGCCACCTGAAAACTAAAATAGGTCAGCACAAAGGTCACTATGACATTTTATAATCAAATTATATATTTTTAGAAATAACTTAGAATTCATCGTTTTTTTAGGTCCAAATGTGTAATACCTCAACTGTGAAAAGTTGTTTTTCCCAAGTTTGAAGTTACAAACCTGTTGCTGCTTCCATGGGCCCTTGGCAAAATGATTTATAGTCAGCCACTGTCTTTGAATGGATTTCCCAGCATCAAGAGTCCCAAATTGGTCCTTTCTTGATGTTTTTCCATGATATTTCATAAAAGGACATAAGTAGACAAAGTTTGTTTGTATGCTATGATGGAAATATAGTAAATGCTGCAATTTTTGCAAGGACTACAAAGAGAACTTTGAAAGCATATAGTGTGAGAAAATAAATTTGAATAGTTTGAGTAATTTCAAAGTTTTCACAACAGCAGTCATATTGGGCGTTGCTTTGTGATGTTTGACACTTTAAATAACTAATGGTTTTGGAAATTTAAAGTGTATTACATATCTGAGACCTAGGTATTACATATATGGTATTTCTTTATGTATTTAAACCTTTTGTAACAGAGAAAAACAGTCGGACAGAGAAAATATAGATCTCTCAAAGATCTTGCATGTTAGCTCGCCAAGCCAGTTAACTGGAGTCTTGATTCTTGGTGGATATTCTCTCTGTAGCACCGGAGAATTACGTCTCTCACCAAAAACCTGAGCGTTGAATAGTAAATCCCTGCTTCCAACAGGTCCCAGCAGGGTGACCTCACACTTCCACACGATATAACAGAGTCTGAGCAAAGCAGGTGGTGTGCTTGTGGCTTGAGCAACCAAAATGGCAAAACTTAAGGATGCAGACAGGTAAACAAACTCTCCTGAGTAGATTCACCAGAGATGACTGGGTACCGCCCCCTACCAATGAAAGAAATGTCTACATGAGTCACCCAATGAAGCCACTACAGTATTTACTACAAAGTGTCACAATCTCTTTCTCTACAGCACTTATACAATATACAATATACAATATTACCTTGTAAAATGTATTTTCGCTGCTTTTCTAGTGTGAAGGCGACACTTGCAGCGTGTGTGAATGTGTGTATATGAGGTAGCTGACGTCGAGTTCAAGTCAACAGTAACCCAACGTATAGTAATTAAATTATGTCAGGATTCAAGTAGCAAAATAACAAAGCGGTAGTGTAGAAAATCCAGCAAACTTAGACGTGCGGTTGAAAACTGTTTCTCACAGTGAATCTTTGACCTATAAATCCCAACACCTGGTGCCATTAACCTCATTCCGCTGTATGTGACGTCACTGGCTGGTGGTCTCAGCTGGTGGCACAATTAAACTTGTTCTAAAATAAATGGCTCAACAGTATTAATGGCAGTTTTATTTTTCCAGTTCAATTTTAAATCTTTCTTTAATTTGTCTTTCCTTGTCAATCTTTATTGCATCTTATGAGACACTGAACAGATGAGATTAAAAACACCCCAGTTTCTCAAGTCTCTATTGAATTTGTCTTTCCTTGTATAGTGAGATGTTGTGATGTGGATGATACAGGTTTTAATTGTAGACAACCACCTAAAGTTGTTTCTCACTCGTTAACCACAGTTTAATTTAACACCATCAGAGCTCAGGATGCAGGTGAGTGTAAAAAGAGGAAGGAGAGAGTTGGAGTGTGTTTAACAGTTTAGAATTTATCTTTATCTTACAGAATCTGTCTTTCTTCTCCTGAACTCTTCTGTGTTGTAGGTGAACGTGTCTGTATTTGCAGACTGAGTTTCATCTTGTGCACATTATTTATCTGTGGGCCGTTTTTATTGTTTTTGGAAGTCACAGGCAGGCTTGGCTTAATACCTGTAAGTGTAACTGCAGCAGCGAGTGGTTTGTTGTCCCTTCTTCTCACGCAGAAAACTTAGGTACACAATAAGTCTACATTCATCATTTCACTCTATTTTTTTACTAGGACTTCTAGTTCTACACCTGAAGTGAGTTTGAGAAAAATAAAATATAAATGAATATTTATTCATTTTCAGATCACCACCTGTAAAGTGATGCAGAAAGAAAATATATGAAGGAATTATCATCAGTATTATTTTGTATCTTTGTTTAGAAGTTTCTATCGTCTAGAGCTCAAAATATTAAAGAGTCTGCAACTTATTATAATTATTATTATAATTATAATTATAATTATTGTTAATTGTTATTATAATCTGATTCTCTGTGTTACAGTGGTACAGTGTGAGAATGGCTGGGATGTGAGTTACACTTCTACTGAGATCTGTGCCTTCAGAGGATCAACAGTGGACATTAACTGTACCTACACATACCCATCCACATTTAATAACCATGATACTACAGTTCTGGAAACTTTCTGGTTGTTCAAAAGAGAATGCAGCCAGGATTCACGTTGATCTAAGGACTGATCAGGTATTCAGGTCGTGTAGACATCTGTGAAAACAACAAGTGCACTCTGAGAATCTCTAACCTGACAGAAGCCGACTCAGCTGTGTACCATTCCCAGGTTCTGACAAACCAGCCTACTGGGAGTTTAACTGGTTTCCAATGAGTCCTCTATCTGTCACAGGTAACATTTTACATCTGAACATTCATTCATTTATTTCTACATCTTATTTTGGGTCCTTGAGTGTGTCTGTGCACTTTATATGCATGTGTGTGTGTTGTCAGTTTGGACTAAAATGAATTCCTTATTCTACACACAGATTTGCATGCAGAGTTTAGCCCTTATAACCTGGCAGAGCTCAGGTGTCAGAGCAGTTATCGTCTTCTGATCATCTGAACTACGTCTGGTACAGAATCAACAAGAGATGAAAGAAGGAGCATCTTATACCTTATATTTTCATTCTGCAGACAGAGTTTTCTGTGCTGTTAAAAATTGCAGTTTCCGCTCTCCGTCAATGTGTGAGTTTAATCCTACGGTATTTCACCAACACAGCACCATCTGCTATGAGTATTTGAAGATAATGCATTTGTATAGCCATGTGTCTTTAAATACTTTTTTTCTGCATGGGCACATTGAACTCTTGGGATACTCACTGTAAGTACTGACAAACTAGTGTAATACTGTTGCTAGTATTCAGCTTGTGTAAATAAAGATGGAAACTCTTCCTCCACAGAAGTGAAATAAAGCATTCTTGATCGCCCCACTGACGAAAAGCGAATTTCCGTCACTGTGTGCGTCCTGCAAACCTCGCCTAATTCATGCAGTTAGTGATTACAGGCGAATTCATGGGTCGCCCGTGACACAAAATGACCGAAACCGGCAGGGGCATACCCGCTTTCGCAGTGGTGGGGCGGCTGGAGGAAGAGGCGTGCACGCTGGTGGAGTCGCGGAGGCGAAGGGTGTTATCTAATTAGCATATGAATACATAGCGAAATCGCTTGTTAGAACTTATCTCACTTCTGCATTGGATGAAACCACAGACCTTTGGGCTTGAAAAGTCACTTGTGATTGGCTGGTAGGTCTGTTGCTAGCTGATCACCCTGGGTCATTATAATACACATTAGGTAGCCTCCCACAATATTAATAATAATGAATATATAGTTATTATTACTAATAATTTATATTTTAATATATATTATAAATTAATATAAATTATTAATTATTAGTAAGCCTTTACCAAAAGCACTGCAGTTACACAAAAGACTATACATTCATTCATGTGATGTGATGTTATATATTGAACATGTGTAGAAAAAACGTAACAAGGTATATGTTGAGTCAAGCTTTATTTACATACAGCACAAATAATGTAAAAACACAGCTGGCCTAGCCAGTGAAAGAAATCAGGTGAAGCTTGACTGTGTCTCTTTTGCCGCCTCTGGGTCATAGTTCTTTGTAGGACTCTGTCGGAATCTGCTCCAGGCGTGTAGGCGTCTGTGGTGTGTAGCTGTGAGATTCAGTGTAACTGATCTTATTTGAGTGTGGCGCACAGGTCGGTGAAGCTCCTGGCTGTGGAAGGATGGATCCACGTCATCTGTCGCTTCAATCAGCTGTAAAGCTTACAATCAGTACAGATTAGCACAGTTCGTGACAACATACACCTACACATAGCAACTTTGAAAATGATCTAATGAATCTTATCTTACCCTCTTTCTTCTCTGTCGACTCTGAACTCTCAGTGCTGCCAAGAGCTGCAAGGAATCTGGGTTGGATGTGCGGGGAGGTTCCTTCATACTGGCTCTTGAAGTACGTCTTGATACGTCATAGTACCGACAGCTGGAAAACAACATAAGGTAAGATGAGTATATTATTAATAAACATCACCGTTGGAAGATCACAGTAAAAAAAAACACATTCTGAAACGGTTACTGAATAATGCGTCATTTTCCACGCTACTGGAAATCCGGACTCACAGCTAAGTCTCGGCAAATGTGCAGTGACTGCCTCGTGTGGGGGGCTCAGGCTGTGAAAGCACAATGATGAAATAGATCAGATGAAGTAACCCCACCAGAGTGTATTTTATACAGCCATGACTCTTCTTTATCTTACCTCGCTCGGTTCGTGGCGCCGGCATTTGCCTCAGAGGTGTGAGACGGGGCAGTTTCTATTAAATACAACAGGACAAAGAGTCACGTTTATGAAAAACTTAGCAAGAACAAACTCTTGTGTTAGGCAATTCGTACATATTTAAAAACATGCACTTGTTTCTCCAAGCACTCGATGCTCTCTTCTTCTTTTAGCAACTTTCTACGCTAATCCACAGTTGTTAACACGCTATTCAGATCATAAAGTTGGCTTAGCACATTTAGCAATGGCTTCTCTGTAGCTCTTACCGTAATTTTGGGGACTGTGCGCCTCTTCTCCTTTCGACTCGTCCGCTTTTAGGCCCGCGGCTTTGCTCCAACGCACTCCTCTCTCCTCCCAGGAAACAGTGTTATGTCGGCTTCAGCGAAGTTTTACACGAAAAGCAGAGTGCTCGTCGGACCACGCAAAACCACCGGGCATGGTTTCCTTGTCTCTCTGCGAGACAGAGCGCTTCCTTCACGAGGCTGTGATTGGACCAGCCCACTCTAGCAACGCTTCAAGCGTTAGCAGTGGCGTGGCATGAGAATGAGTGTAGCGTTTTCAGGTAAAAAACTTCAAATGACCTTTTCACTTTTAGTATCGATTTATAACAGTTTTTTAAATTAATACTTTACATTTTATATGGGATGAGTATGTGACTGAGGACCATATTATTCTTTCTGGTATTAGAGTTAATGTACTTGCCAGTTTTTGCTGTTCTGTGTTTGTACCATCATAGATGAATGCACTTATTGTAAGTCACTTTGGATAAAAGTGTTGAGTGTTTTAATGGAATACTGAAATAGTTTAATAACAACAATAGGATAGAATTATGTAGGGCAATTTGTAGAGTGAATATGGTGAACATGTGAATATGGTGCTAGGTTGCCAGAGTATTTTGGGAGGACAAATGGTTGGAACTTTGACCTGCTTGACCAACCCACAACTGATTTATGAAGCACAGTGTTTTGGTGTCTAAGCAGAAAGACTTACTCTTAGAAAACTGTACAGTGGTACCCTCTCTCCCATTCAACATATTATCTTAGGATGAGCTTGACAGGCAAATGTTGAAATAAAATTACTGTTTCTAATTTTTTATAGCATTGACCTTTGCTCATGGTATACAATCTAATTCATAAGGGAAATCTATATAAGCTACAATTTCTAGTTTATATTAATTTAATATAGTGTACTGGCCATGAATATTTTAGTTAGTACCTTAGTACCTTTTAGAAAAAGTGTTACCTCTGCACCACTGGTGAAACTATCCTGATTTTGCATTTGTAAAGCTCACAGCATTGTCATTTACATGTGAGGCTCCCCTGGAATTAGGAGCAGGGTCACCTGCCAACATTCTCAGGCTTGTAAAACTGCCAGAGCAGACCGCGTCAATTCAGCAGTTTTCTGTGCTGCCTGCAATTCTATGAAAGGCTATAAGCTGAAATTCACCAAAATTTGCAGCGACAGTATCTGACACAAATTCTTCTTTTCATGCAGTGCCCCTGGTAGCTGGCTGCAGTGTAGAACATACATCCTGTCTCCTCCATGTTAGTGGGAAGGACATGGACCAATCTAAAGTCAAATACATTTTCTCAAGATGGTTTCTGTCATTTAGGTCATTCTTATCCACTCTATTGTTCATGTTTCTCATAGAAAGTTTGGTTTTAGTGGTTATTTGTTGATATTAAGAATTAGATTAGAAACTTCATGATTGACAGCTGAGGGCAGCTGACTCCAGGATTAGTCAGGCTCATGTATGGGCAGGACCTTGATACTGTAGCTCCCATCTCCAGATCACTACTGTGCAGACTGTGGTTCCAAATGTGAGAAAGATGGCAGCGTTGGTATCAGGATATTTGAAGCTTCATTCTGGAAGTGGGAGGAAGTGGAGACGTGTCGTCCATCTTTAGTCGACTCTGCATAAAAAGACACAGATCATTTCCTCCATATTGTGGTTGCTCCATTATAAGAACAACTTCTACAAGGTCCCTCATATTTCCTACCTCCAACAGTGTGTTTCTCCCTAACACTGGAAGTCTAAGGAGCACTTCCTTGTGTTTTTGTGAACTGAAAGTTTCCTCATCTTGGCATCGTCATCATCTTAAAATGAAAACCTGCCGACTGGTGATTCACCAGAGAAAATACATGGAGTTAGTTTTTATAAATGTATAAGTTTATCTTCTGATTCTCTGATGTGCTCTGTGTTACAGTGGTAGAGTCAGATTGACTGAGGTACAGTTACACTTCTGCTGAGTCTGTGCCTTCAGAGGGATCAACAGTGGACATTACCTGTACCTACACATACCCATCCTGGTGGAATAACCATGATACTACAGTTCAGAAACTTTCTGGTTCATTCAAGTGGTAATGGGATTTACGTTGATCTAAGGACTGATCCGGAGTATTCCAGGTCGTGTGGAGTATCTCTGTAAAACAACAGTGCACTCTGAGAATCTCTAACCTGACGAGGCGACTCAGCTGTGTACAAGTTCAGGTTGACAACAAACCAGCCTACTGGGAGTTTTACCGGTTCGGCTGAGTCACTCTGTCTGTCACAGGTAACATTTACATTAGAGTCAGTTTGAAATGTTAATGTGTATGTTGAAATAAAATGTATGTTTGTTCTGGCCCTCAGCTCCCAGGTATGTGAGGGAGATCAACAGCCAATCATGATACCTGGACAGAGCTGACCTGTACAGCAGGTGTCAGCTCCTGATCATCTTTCTACGTTTGGTACAATAACAATGAACTTGTTGGACGAAAAAAACCTTTCACCTCCAGCACTTTAATGCTGAAGACAGCTGTCACTGTGCTATAGAGGACATGAAGCGTTTCCCTTCTCCTACATTGGGTGAGTTTCGCCTCCTCATGAAGCTACAATAATAGCAAATAATTTAAATTAACCTTTAACAAGTAATACAGACAATGTTTTGATTGTATTCTCATCTGTGTGTTAATATAAACTATCCCCAGATGCTTAAAGGTTCCACTGTGTCAGTGAGTCCCTCTGGTGAGATCATGGAGGCAGCTCAGTGAATCTGACCTGCAGCAGTGATATGCAACAGCAGCTAAATACACCTGGTACAAAAGAAGTGGAGATGAAACAGTTCAACCTCTCAGTGAAGGAACTGTTGTCCTCAAGCTCCATCCAGTCGTCAGACTCTGGAGTATTGCTGCACAGCTGAGAATGAGCTGGGAAGGAGTTCAGCAAACATCTTTATTACTGTGACATGTAGTGAAACACAGGTTATTAGTGAAGGCCTCTTGAATCCGTCCCATTCTTTGTCCTTTACATTTTAAATGTGCAGATGTAGGTGGTTGACTTCTGCACATGAATATTCACAGTCAGACCATCAGCAGCCTGAAGAATCCACTAGCGTCTGTTAAATCATCCATAAGCTTTCACCATCCCTCAGTAAGCTTGAAGATATTTCCTTCTGTGCACATTCACGTGACGGCGCAAGCTAATACTCAGCAGACAGACAGTGGTGAAAACAAGCCCTGCTCCTGTGCACACGTCACACACCTCCCAGCAGGGAGGAGTGGCTCATTAACATTTTAAGAGACCGCCCTGAAACAGGCCACTCTGAACAGGGCTCTTCACACGTTTTATTAGGAAGAAACTCTGTCTAATTGTGGAAAGGGTCATAATATGTCATGTTTAAGTCCACGTTACAAACTGGACTATGGTTTGGAAATCTGTGGACATTCAGGGAGTCTGAAACAGTAGTGCAGCAGGAAATCATTGAAAAAAACCTCTCCTTAACAACAAAGAAGGGAATTTACCTGTGTCAGTTTAACAACCTTGCTGTGTAACTCAGTGACTCCCACTCACCTGAGCACCTTCGACTTTAACACATCCATATCATATATGTCCCCAAATGTAAACTACCTTTAAAAAGACGCTCCAAAGCCTCCCTCTGTCAGTGAGTCCACTCCCTCTGGTGAGATCATGGAGGGCAGCTCGGTGACTCTGACCTGCAGCAGTGATGCTAACCCAGCAGCTAATTACACCTGGTACAAGGAGAACCGAACTCTGCTTCAAGGACCAGAGGGCGTTTATCGTCTCTCCTCCATCAGCTCTGGGGACAGGGGGGTCTACTCCTGCAAGTCTGAGAATCAGTTCGGACGGATCAACTCCACGTCTCTACACTTAGACGTCCAGTGTGAGTAGAAAACATCCACATATCCATGAAACCCAGCACTGTCTCGTAATCTTACAGAAAGTTCCTGGGTCCGACCCCTTATCTGGATTCACACCAAACTTTCCTGAGTTCTTCCCTGACCCGTACCTCATCCTACCTTTAAGTTTCATGCTAATCGACTCAGTAGTTTTTGTGTAATCTTGCTTAAAATCAACAACCAACAAACAAACGGACTGGGGTGAAAACATCTGTTGTTGCATAGCTACACTATATGACGTCATTTTCTAAACTCATAGTGACGACATTCCCATCATATGATCATAGATTATTTTTCAGTGTATATAAGCTTCAGGTCGTCTCTATAGTCCTATTAGAGGCAGGAATACAGCAGATAGGCAGTTTTAAGGATGCATGATGTAAATCTCTAACTTCTTTGTGACATTACTTATAAGTCATCTATCCATTATATGATGGGGAATAATGTTCTGATCAGTATATGATTTAGTCTCTCTGCTATTTGTGGAAATATCTTGGAAAATGTGTCTTTTGGGTCAAATCTTTGCTCATCTTGACCTCTGACCTTTGACCGATCAGCTGAAAAATTAATATTCACTATAATATTCAGTAAGTTTGGTTCAAGTGTTGAGTTATTTTTTACATTCACACACACGGGCTGAAAACAATACCCTCAGTACCTGCTTCTGTCTGTGCTGGCGCCCCGGGTTAATAATGATCATCTATATTTAAGAAGCACTTATCAAAACCAGAGATTGAAAAGTTCTTCACTTTGGTGAATGAATATTTCTGAGTTGATTTCATGATCTTGCATGTTTTACACCAGACGCTCCAAAGCCTCCCTCTGTGTCAGTGAGTCCCTCTGGTGAGATCATGGAGGGCAGCTCGGTGACTCTGACCTGCAGCAGTGATGCTAACCCAGCAGCTAAATACACCTGGTACAAGGAGGACGAGGACTCACCAAAAGCATCAGGACAAATCTTCACCATCACTGATATCACAGCTGAACATGGTGGAAAGTATCAGTGTGAGGCCCAGAACACACAAGGACGTAGTAAGGCCACCTTACATCTGACTGTTGGAGCAGGTGATTTTAGCACTCTGACCTTTACAGCCTACACCCCCTTTTCATTGCACCAGAACCTTAAACCATCAATACTCAGGATTTCCAGATGTGTCACAGCTGTACATCAAGCCCATCATACTGCACATGAACAATACTGACTGACCAACAGCATCACCTGGCAAACTGAGTCATCAGTCTAACCACACTGCTAATGTCTCCTGTCTGTTGTCTAGGGAAGTCAGTGATAATCATGAATATCATCAGGCTGACTCTGGTGGTCGTGCTGGTTCCAGTGCTTGTCTGGACTCTGTGGACGAGGTAAAACATACAAATCCATCAGTTCACCCTCTGCTCTTTTACTGTCTTCTTCAAATGTCTTCAGACACTAGTTTCAGTGTTATGAAGTTCATTTTGTAAAATGTTTTGTTTGTTGTTGTTTTCGATCCAGGATGAAGAAAACTCTGAGCTTGAAATCAGAAGCAAATGAAGCTGTGGAGATGATAGAGGTGAGAGACAGTGAGGCCAAGAGAATGACTCCATATCACTGTTTTCATCTCACTATGTTAGAGAAAGAGATAAAACATTTCTTGGATCAGCTACTTTGTCTGAATCTGCCCCAAAATGTAAAAGGTTCTTTCCATTGATCGTATATTAAAATGGACGTAGACTCTGGGTCTAGAAAGTGAAGTGAATGATCCACTTAGAGTCAAATAGACCATAAAGCACCGCAGGCATTGGGGCATGGATACCGTGTGATTGACAGCTAGTACTGGGTGCAGGTCGCAGGTTTAGGTGGGCGGGCAGTGTCCTTGGGCCCTGATTCAGGCTCCACCCCCTCTCCTCCAAATATGGTTACTTCTGGTTTCAAAAAACCAAGATGGCGCTGGACAACATGTCAAAAATGGAGGCTTCAAAATGGCAGCTCACAAACCAATGGGTGACGTCACGGTGCGTTGACACTTCTTTCTTGGCCCATGTCCCATCCTTCCACCAAGTTTTGTGGAAATCAGTTTAGCAGTTTTTGTGTAATCCTGCTGATGAACAAACAAACGAATGGACAGGGGCGCAACAACGTTCAAACTATTTTGAATGAACTGTGATTATATGCAGGTTTCATGAATAAAGTCCAGTGAGGCTTAATATTTTCTCATCTCTCCCCCATCAGTCACACAACTGTCCTGAGTATGAGAACGTCGCTGCTGCAGCACAGACAGAAGACACAGAGGAGCAGGAAGACCTGGTGTGAAGCCTCAGGTCAGAGCCACTGTGACAAACATAACCAAGATGGACGACTTCAGAGTACATCCGTACAAGCAGAGTTTACAGAAACCATAGTGTGTAGTTATTAAATACAGGAAATCTGTCCAAGCAACTAAATATCTGAGTGCAAGCGCAGAGTTTGAGCACAAGCAGAACAAATCTAAGCACCAGCAGGAGCTGTGTGAGTGCAAGCGCAGGGTTTTGAGTAAAAACACCACGAAATCTGAACGTGCAAGTCCAGCTCTCAAACTAAAAGACCACGCTTTTTAATGAAGAGGAAAACACCCACACATTTCCTTTCTACTCATGGTTTCCTGTTTTCTTTTCTCTTCAGGTGCACTGTGATTGGTTGATGAAAGTATTTAGGAGGGAACAGGAAGTATCTATCTTTCCATCCCCGGTTGCAGCAGCAGCAGTTTGTCCAGCATGACCTTTACAGCAAGAGTATTGTTGTGTTGTTTCTTTTCTTTTTCTTTTCTGATGGGTCCAGTCGTCCAGTTTCCGCAGCTTTATTTCTGTGAGCTTTAGTTCTGATGTTGGTTTAGGTTGAAGGAAGATTCTCAGGTCCTACGACCCTTTGTGGGTTGGTGTGTTGGGTTTTCCTTCTTTTGTCCATTTTGCCGGCCTTTTGTTGAAGTTGTTGTCTTTTCGACAATAAATAGTTTTTTTGCTGTTACCCTCTGAACTATGTTGGACGTCTTGGTGATGAGCCTTTGAGGCTGTGGTAACACCACGTGACTCATCTCGTGTCTTATACATGATATTAATGTGGTTATTACATGGATAATGAATTATTATGTATAGTGATTTTATGATTCTTTCTTAAATAAATGTTTTTGGTCTTTTGTTTTCACTCCTTATCTATTTGTTTGTTTGTTTTTCAGCAGAATTACACCAGAAAACTAAAAACTGATTTTTCCTCAAACTCATCAAATTTGGGCAGGAATCCTGATAAAGGGGCGGAGCCAGGAGTATGTTTGTATCACTTTCGTTATTATTGTGAGACTGATGAAAACAGTCAGGATTATTTAGAGGACTGGTTTCTATGAGTGATTGAACTCTGGTGCAGCTCGATTGAATTGAGGAGATTGAATTGATGGAGGCTGGCATGTGCACACATAGACACCAAAGGGGGCTTGAGCCACTGCCCTTTTTCTTCCTCGAGAGAAAGTGCCCTTTTTTAAATAAATGAATATTATATTCCTGTTTGCGCACAGCTTCCCTGTCAAACTAATGTTGTGCAATAATGCATTAAACGTGATCCTATAAAATGGTGTGCCTTTCGGCATTCAATAAATTTGGTTATCAAAATAAAATATTAAATATTAATATTTTATTATTAATATTAAATAATAACTTTAATTGATTAAAGTTACCTCGAAAACTCTTCCTTCAAAGGAAGGAAAAGATAGCAACCAAAATTACCATATAGATAGTTAGCTAAGTTGAAGGATATAGAGTTCTTGACAGTGTAGAGGTTGGCAAAATTCACTTATGCAACATTAATAAAAAACATTTGTGAAAGAAAAACATTTATTATGAATATAATAAAGTATAAAAACACAAATTACTAACGGTGTACTTACTAAACAAAGATAGGTATGTGAGTATGCATATGTGTGTGTCTGTGTGAGTCATCGTGCTTTCAAAATGGCGGCTGGCCAAAATGATAACACCCTCCCCCCTATTGGAATGTTTACGACCTGTAGAGATAATTAGGTGAAGAGTTATGCGTGTGTCTGTGTGTGTGCCAAATTAGAGAAAGAGTGTAATGCACAGAAAGTCTGTGAAGAGCATAACTAACATTAACTTTCACATAATTTGTAACCACAATATCACAACACCACAAATCAAACTTATAAACATCACACAGAATCAAACAGTCTTGCTTAGCCTAGTATAATTATTAAGCCCAGTTGTGTTACCCGTCTGTGGAAAGGGGAAAAAGAGTTGCTATGCAGTTCACAGTTTTGTGAAGTCGTCTTGCTGGTTTGTGGCTCCTGCCTTTGTGGTTCTGTTGAGCTGGGCAGCTCAGTTGCTGGCTGAAGTTTTCCTGCAGGACATCAGGTGCTGCTAGGAGGTTGGTAGAGCTTGGAGTGCGAGGAGGTTTCCTTGGTGAGATGAGCTGGAAGCTGCACCTTTGTGCTCCTCTCGAAGAGTTGGATGGAAAGAAGATGTGAGCTGGAGAAGCCAGGCTTCTTCCTGCGATGCAGGGAAAGAAGCTGGACAGCCTTCTCTCCTTGGAAGGATTGTAGAAAGAGAGGCAGAAGAGGGGAGACCTGGCCTTATATTGGCCCGGTGACCTTACAGGTCATGGGGTCCAGAATGACCAATGGGAGTTGAAACCTGTGTCCCTGGGGGGTTCACACCTCTGTGTGACGTTGCTGCACCCTGGGAGGCCTTGCTCTGGTTTTCTCCAGGACAAAGAACATGTGCTCAAGGCTTTTGGCTGAACATGGAGGCCGAACTTTGGTTTCCCAAAACCATGTCTCAACACAAATATATTGAAATATAATAAAACATCTAAATATCAGGTGGGAGATTAGACTAGTCTCTGTACCCTCCTCCCTCTACGTCTCCTGCACAGAGCTGAGCACTGGAGCTGTGGACATTTCTCCATTCTTAGAAGCATCGCGACTCGGACTCTGAATAATTGTAACAGCGCTGCTCCAGGACAGACACTCGTTAAAGATCCGGTCTGTGTCAGAGTCTCTGTCGGAGTCTGCTTCCTCCTCACTCCTCCTCTGACCTGCGCTCACTTTACACTTTAACATTAAACACCAGCACTGATCACAAGTTATCAGGACACCTACAGGACTGACGTTTACTTTGTGTTGGTTTGATTCGCTTTAGAGTTTATGAGACACATGTTTAAACCTGCGACACAACACGAGACGTGACGTGACACAGTCAGGACATCAGGGTTAAAGTGAGAGAACCATCCGGAGTCATGATCCGACATCATCGATTATAACTAAATACATGTGATTATCAGTTTGTGTGAAGAGGGACAGAGACGAACACACACACACACACACACACACACACACACACACACACACACACACACACACACACACACACACACACACACACACTCCTGCAGACAGAAGAGTTCCTCCCACAGATTCCGACGTAACACAGTGTTTTAACTTCTTTGTTGCAGAAGAAGCGACGCCCCGTTCATCCAGGAACATAAATATGAATTCAGCAGGTTTTTATAAAGTTCAGTTCTAAATGTGATGATTAGAAAACATCAGAGGATCAAAGTCACTTGTTGACCTGCGGAGTAATGGCCTCAGTGCAGTGGAGCTGCTAAGGGGGGCCAGGTGGGGCCAGGCGGGGCCACCTTGATACAGTAAAGGCAATAATCAGAGTTTGTCCTTTTAAGCTTTAGGTGCAGGACACAAGTCTAAACTGAATGAATGTCCAATCAGTGGAGAGAACTGACCACTGTCATAGACTGACTGTTGTAATTGAAAACCTTGTTTTGTAAGTTACAGCACAACTGTAAGAACAGTAACAGTCTATAATACTTTTTAAAGCACTTTCTAAATAAAAAACGGATTTCATATTTGTCTGACTGATTTTATTAACTGATGAAAAAGCAGCCATGGGACATTGTGGATGTGGAACACTTTGACTTTTAGTTTTCACAATACACCCAGACCACAAAGTTGATCCAACTTGAAAAAGGTAAGTAAATAAATTTACTTCATATTTACTTATTTATTTGATTTGAAAACTGTATGAACAAAATGTGTCAGATTTTTCCAACTTAAAAACGGCAGGTGAAGTTGTAAAACCAGCTAGTCTGATTTAACTGAATAGTTGTGTTTACTCTGGCTACAACCATATGACTGCGTTTTTAAACAAAAACGATCTCTCTCCACGTTCTGCTTGTGCTTTAATGTAGTATCAGACTAATCAGAACAATCAGTTCCAGAGTTGAGGTGGAGTTCATGTGAATTTCACAGTCGGGAACTAATTCTTCTGATTCTTCCGACTCCACGTTAACGCACAACCAGAGCACAGTGGGAGGCTCCGCCCATCTAACCCAACAGTCGATGGTTCCTGTGTCGCTCTACTGCTCACGTGCACCTGTGCATGAGCTCATGAAGTCCAGTCTACACAAGTGAACAGTTTTACACGTGTATCAGACAAAACAAGTATGACTCACATGAGTTGAATCCTCGTGAGAAATGAGTAAAGAACACTAAAGTAATGTAAGTTTGCATAATTATGACCTTTTACAATGTATTGTTATGACCCAGTCTTCATATGGACTGGAGGTGTAAATAAACAGGAACTGACTTCTAACATGAGGTTAAAAGAAAGAATAATTCAACATGATTTTTTAAGTCCAGTCTCAAGAAAGTAAAGAAAGTGTTAGATTCACTGTCAGGCTGCAGAACTACTCTCACTGTTATTTGCACGAAATATATTTTAATAAGTGCAGGCATCATTTCCAAAATAAAAGAACATTTCTTCATTTTAACAAGGGGATTTACTGGTGTTTGTCCGTTCGTGCATGTTAATAATGTAAAGAGGAAGGAAGCCAAGGTCTTAACTGATCTATGATTTCTATCTGTCATCGTGACTGGCTGACAAACATCGTTTCTCAAGGGTGGAATCTAGCTGCTACATCTCTCTCTCTCTCTCTCTCTCTCTCTCTCTCTCTCTCTCTCTCTCTCTCTCTCTCTCTCTCTCTCTCTCTCTCTCTCTCTCCCTGTCTCTCTCTCTCCCTCCCTCTCTCTCTCTCTCTCTCTCTCTCAAACCAGCAGTCAAGCACTCGGCACACATGAAAAATTTCTCTGGAGGAGTTTTCTAGTTCATCCAACTGTTTATTTCTTTCCTCCCATCTAGAAGAAACAAGTCCTTCACACAACAACGTGAGTGCGGTGAGAGACCAGAAGACAGAGCGCAGGTAAATGAATAGTTTCATTTAAAAGCACTTGATCTCCACTCTTCAAGGCTGCCTCATTAACCGGTGGCGTTCTGCATCATTGTGATTTGATGAGAAGGGTCAGACCATGAATGTCTTGGGAGGTCATATTCCTTTACTCTAACGAAAAGCTTAAACTCCATAAGGGAGAAACTGACTGGATCTCTTATGCCTCTGTGCCGGCGACAGCCAATGGCCGGAGGCGTTATGTTTACAGGTTGTTGTCTGTCCGATGGCGACTGTGGAGGTCAGAGGTCAAGGTGACTGTGACCTCCCTAAACCATTTTTAGCCTCATGAACAGATTGAGAGAATCATTTCAAATTTGGCACAAATGCTCACTGACACTCATGAATGACCTGATTGTGGTCAAGGTCAAACTGGCCACACCAACATGTTTTGGGCCTTTTGAACATGATATCTCAAATCTGCCTTTAAGGAATTCCTTGAAACTTTGACTTAAAGATGAACATATTGGACATATTGGATTTTGTCACGATGGTCTCATATGAGGCAAGAAATAAATGTATGAATATTGAAACTGCACTGGTTGGAGGAGGCGCACAACCGAAGGGCAGTAATTCTAGTTAGGGAGTAAAATGTAGAGTAAATGTCATGGTGGTGACACCGGGTTCATCTGTTAAGAAGATGAGCTGGTGACCAGCAGGGAAAAACAGAAAGCTCCAAGGTCACTGCTGCCATCACAGTTTGATTCAGCAGAGTAGGATCAGGCCCACAACAAAGAGAAACTCTCAGTACCCAACAAGTTAAAGAGTAAGACACAGATTCCAGCCTGATCCCAGCTAGTATTTTACTGTACCACCAGATTTCAGCTGCGGCACACACACCACCAGCAGAGCCGCACGATGACGTCCACTACGCCAGCGTCTGCTTCACCCAGAACCGGGCAGATGCCATCTACTGCAACATAGGTCGAGTTCAACCCCAGAGAGAAACTGAGGAAGACGAGGAGGAGGCTGAATACAGCGCTGTTCGATTTGACAGTGCAACAGGGTGAGCAGCTCCACACGTGAACATTTTCATCACTACACTTATTGAGGTTAAAAACTGTGGGTGTGAGTGGTTTATTCTGCCCTTCACAGAACAAGACGTGAAGAAGAGGGGGACGATTCATCTGCAGTGTACAGCACAGTCACCAAACACTGAAGAAACACAACATGAATCTATTGTTTATATGTGGATTTTACAGCCTCACGGAGCCAGAAGAAATAAAACATATTGACATGTGCAGTGTTTGTAAAGTTTTGTTTTCTTTCTTGATGGGTTGGTTAACCCAGATTACAAATCCTCTCACTTTTCACTTTGGAAGCCACGAAAGGTAAAAGTATGAAAGTTGTTCTTCTTCTCCCACAATTGAAAATATTTCCCAGGCTCAACCAGGTGTAGAGTTAGCCTCAGTTTAGGCTAACGCTAACCGTAAGGTATGTTACTGGCAAAATGTTACAAATAACAATAATATTAACTTCTAAATATTATAAATTGTAATTAGTTGTAACTAATATTAGAACAGCTAAAAGATTTTATATCAATCAATGGAAGTGACCAATAAATAAATCTAATGAAGAATTGTGACATAATAATATTTAAAGGACTACTGAGGTCGTCATCTGAGAATCATGAAGCACTTTGTTTTAACTCAAATTTACAACGTCTAATCTTCACTAAACTTCACGTTTGATACTGAATATAAAGATGGACAACATGACAGCTACCCCCAAAGTGAAGCCAAATGATATCTGTCACCCCCTGGTGGCTGGCTGCAGTATTTGTCATAAACCCATCCTCTTCCATGTCAGTGGATGGGACATGGACCAAGCTAAAAATGTCTGTCTACAAATCAAATACCTTTTTCTCAAAGATGGTGCCTGTCAATCTTGGTAGTTCTTCTCACACTGGTGCATCTTCAAGTGTTAATTTTTTTAAATCATTCATATTCAGTCACAGTCATTGTGCCCCCTACTGGTCACTGGAAGTAACCCTTGTGTTAATTACCCTTCGGTTTACAAGGAATGTTCATGTCGTGTTCTACTCTTGATATACAGCAGCATAGTGCGTGCAGGGTGTGTTCTCCGGTGCCACATAGTGGACACAGGAAGCATGTACACAGCTGCACACTCCACGCCGAATTAGCATCTTTCTCAATCGTGCAGTGTCGGACGGTTGAGAAAAGTAAACCGCTGCGTCCACTGGCTGGATCGGGGGCAGGCCTGTTCAACGCTGCTTACAGCTTTAGTTGAGGATGATTCAGGTTTGGTGGGAACAGCCACTAAAGTCGTTTCTAACACTCTGTTAAATGAGGAAATTCACAGTTTGTACAAAACACAAGTTACTTCTTTGTTTTAGGTTTAATCTTTCACAATCGGGCTCAGCAAGCATGTAAGTGGAAAGAGGAAGGAAGGTGGGATGTGTTAACAGTTTAAATTTATCTTTCTCTTACAGAATCTGTCTTTATTCTCAGACTCTTCTGTGTTGTAGGTAGACGTGTCTGTGATGTGACTGAGTTTCATCTTGTGCACATTATTTATCTGTGGACGTTTTTATTGTTTGAAGTCACAGACGAGAGCAGCAGCTACTATGAGTGTAACTGCAGCAGCGAGTGGATTTGTTGTCCTTCTTCTCACTGTGACAGGTACTGTACGTCTACATTCATGTTTCACTCTATTTTACACTCGGACTTCTGATTCACCTGAAGTGAGTTTGAGAAAGAAAGTAAAAATATAAATGAACCATTCATTCATTTTCAGATCACCACCTGTAAAGTGATGCAGAAAGAAAATATATGAAGGAATTATCATCAGTATTATTTTGTATCTTTGTTTAGAAGTTTCTATCGTCTAGAGCTCAAAATATTACAGAGGCTGAAACATGTTATTATAATAATAATTATTATTATTATCATCATGACTGAGTTCCTCTCCTCTCGATGCAGGAATTGTCATCAGTGTGTGGAGTCATCAGTTGAAATGCTATGGAATGCTGCTCATGGAAATGTGTTTCTTTTCTACAGAAAGTAAAAAGTAAACTAAGTGTTCTCTGGTGTCGTTATGAATCTGATTCTCTGTGTTACAGTGGTACAGTGTGAGAATGGCTGGGATGTGAGTTACACTTCTACTGAGATCTGTGCCGTCAGAGGATCAACAGTGGACATTACCTGTACCTACACATACCCATCCACATTTAATAACCATGATACTACAGTTCAGGAAACTTTCTGGTTCATTCAAGAGAGTAATGGGATTCACGTTGATCTAAGGACTGATCCGGAGTATTCAGGTCGTGTGGAGTATCTCTGTGGAAACAACAAGTGCACTCTGAGAATCTCTAACCTGAGAGAGAGCGACTCAGCTGTGTACAAGTTCAGGTTCACAACAAACCAACCTACTGGGAGTTTAACTGGTTCAGCTGGAGTCACTCTGTCTGTCACAGGTAACATTTACATCTGAACATTCATTCATTTATTTCCTACATCTTGTTTGGTTCACTTGAGTGTGTCTGTGCACTTTTATATGCATGTGTGTGTTGTCAGTTTGGACTAAAATGAATTCCTTATTCTCACACACAGATTTGCATGTGCAGGTGAGCAGATCAGTGAAGTATGACTCTTATAACTACATGCATGCAGAGCTCAGGTGTCAGAGCAGTTGTCGTCTTCCTGATCATCTGAACTACGTCTGGTACAAGAATCAACAGAAGAAGGAAGGAGCATCTTATTCAGATTATTTTCGTCGTGCAGACAGAGTTTCCTGTGCTGTTAAAGGACACGAGGATTTCCACTCTCCGTCAATGTGTGAGTTTAATCTACAGTATTTCACCAACACAGCACCATCTGCTGGAGTATTTGAGATAATGCATTGTACCTTAACTTCATGTGTCTTTAAATACTTTTTTCTGCATGGGCACATTGAACTCTTGGGATACTACTGTCAGTACTGACAAACTAGTGTAGTACTAGTACTAGTACTCTGCTTGTGTAAATAAAGATGGAAGACATTACTGCTCCCCAGAAGTGAAGCCAAAGCATTGTGATCACCCCCTGGTGGCTGGCTGCAGTATAGAACATACATCCTGTCTCCTCCATGTTAGTGGGAAGAACATGGACCAATCTAAAAAGTCAAATACATTTTTCTCAAAGATGGTTTCTGTCATTTTAGGTCGTTCTTATCACACTCTATTGTTCATGTTTCTCATAAGATTGGTTTTAATTAGTTACTTGATGAAATGAAAAGTAGTTTAAACTTCATGATTGACAGCTGAAGCTGACTCAGGATTGGTTGAGCTCATGTATGGGCGGGACCTTGATACTGTGGCTCCATCTCCGGATCACTACTGTGCAGACTGTGGTTCCAAATGTGAAAGATGGCAGCGTTGGTATCCAGGATATTTTGGCTTCATTTCTGGAGAGTGGGAGGAAGTGGAGACGTGTCGTCCATCTTTGGTCGACTCTGCATAAAAGACACAGATCATTTCCTCCATATTGGCCAGTTTGCTCCATTATAAGAGCAACTTCTACAAGGTCCCTCATGTTCCTCACCCCAACAGTGTGTTTCTCCCTAACTCTGAAGTCTAAAGGGCACTTCCCTGTGTTTTCTGTGAACTGAAAGTTTCCTCATCTTGGCATCGTCATCATCTTAAAATGAAAACCTGCTGACTGGTGATTCACCAGAGAAAATACATGGAGTTAGTTTTATAAATGTATAAGTTTATCTTCTGATTCTCTGATGTGCTCTGTGTTACAGTGGTATGGAGTCAGAATGGCTGGGGTGTGAGTTACACTTCTACTGAGATCTGTGCCTTCAGAGGATCAACAGTGGACATTACCTGTACCTACACATACCCATCTTGGTTGAATTACCTTGATACTACAGTTCAGGAAACCTTCTGGTTCATTCAAGAGAGTAATGGGATTAACGTTGATCTAAGGACTGATCCGGAGTATTCAGGTCGTGTGGAGTATCTCTGTGAAAACAACAAGTGCACTCTGAGAATCTCTAACCTGACAGAGAGCGACTCAGCTGTGTACAAGTTCAGGTTCACAACAAACCAACCTACTGGGAGTTTAACTGGTTCAGCTGGAGTCACTCTGTCTGTCACAGGTAACATTTACATTAGAGTCAGTTTGAAATGTTAGTGTGTATGTTGAAATAAAATAACATGTTTGTTCACAGACCCTCAGCTCCAGGTACATGTGAGGAGATCAACAGCCAATCCATATTCTACCTGGACAGAGCTGACCTGTCACAGCAGGTGTCAGCTCCCTGATCATCTTTCCTACGTTTGGTACAATAACAATGAACTTGTTGGACGAAAAAAATACTTTCACCTCCAACACTTTAATGCTGAAGACAGCTGTCACTGTGCTATAGAAGGACATCGTTTCCCTTCTCCTACATTGTGTGAGTTTAAGCCTCCTCATGAAGCTACAATAATGTGGAAATAATTTAAATTAAACTTTTCACAAATAATACAGACAGTTTTTTGATTGTATTCTCATCCTGTGTGTTAATATAAACTATCCTTCAGATGCTCCAAAGCCTCCCTCTGTGTCAGTGAGTCCCTCTGGTGAGATCATGGAGGGCAGCTCGGTGACTCTGACCTGCAGCAGTGATGCTAACCCAGCAGCTAATTACACCTGGTACAAGGAGGACGAGGACTCACCAAAAGCATCAGGACAAATCTTCACCATCACTAATATCACAGCTGAACATGGTGGAAATTATCAGTGTGAGGCCCAGAACACACAAGGACGTAGTAAGGCCACCTTACATCTGACTGTTGGAGCAGGTGATTTTAGCACTCTGTCTTTTACAGCCTACCCCCTCCTCCTTTTCATTGCACCAGAACCTTAAAGGGGACATAGCATGCCCATTTTACCACAAGTTGATATGGTTCCTTGGGGTCTTAATGAAATGTCTGTAACATACTTTGGTCAAAATACCACAAGGATCATATAAAACAGCACCCTTTTACCCTGTATAAAACAGCCCTCCACAGAGCGACCTGTTTTGAGTGCCTGTTCCTTTAAATGCTAATGAGCCAGCTCCCCCTCCCCCTCTCCCCCATGATTTTAAACGATATAAATTACATATTTTATATGATATAAATTATCAAATATGCATCCCATACTTTGTATTCCCTTGTTGTCCTGGAGTTTTAATTTTCCCAATCACATAATTAAATGTCCCCCTCTGCTCATCCACTACAAGCACACAAGCAGACAGACAGAGAGAGAAAGAGAGGGGTGGGGGGCTATGAAGACCATCATTTACCCCGAACCCCGACATTCAACGGGTACAACAACAAGCGGAGAAAGCAGAATCGCGGGCTGACCTTATATATACAGTCTATGGGGCTGACCAGCGCGGAGAAATGCTCGTCCCGTGAACAGCCAGGCGGCTGCGTGCTGGAGAAGCGGCGCTGCGCTGCCTCGCAGCGGCGCTTCGCGTCGGTGTACCCAGCGTAACTACTGTAACCCGGCGGAACTACTGTAACCCGGCGTAACTACTGTAACCGCGGAACTACTGTACCCGGCGTAACTACTGCGCGAACTTGTAACCCGCGTAACTACTGTAACCCGCGTACAGTAGAGCTGAACACTGCGGAAGTCTTCCACACAGCTGGCAGTGTGGAAGACCGCTGCGGGCAGCGCAGCGCCGTTCTCCAGCGCGCAGCCGCCTGGCTGTTCACGGGACGAGCATTTCTCCGGCGTCAGCCCCATAGACTGTATATATAAGGTCAGCCCGCGATTCTGCTTTCTCCGCTTGTTGTTGTACCCGTTGAATGTCGGGGTTCGGGGTTACAGTAGCGCTGAACACTGCGGAAGTCCTCCACACTGCTGGCTCTGTGGCGCTGACACAAATTCCAGCTCACGCACGGAGAGCGGCGGTCGCTACCGAGCAGCTGCTGCAGCCTCTCAGTCCCAACGATCCAGACAAATGCCACATGTGAGTGAATCGCGGGCTGACCAGCGGAGAAATGCTCGTCCCGTGTGAACAGCCCGGCTGCGTGTTTGGGAAGGCGCTGCGCAGCCTCGCTGCCTCCGTGTAAACCCGGAAGTAGCGAGTGTGGGGGACGGGGGTGGGGTGGGCCAAGACCATGTAGGAGACTTCCAGTTCCTTGTTACGAAACAATACCCAGGAAGCGCAATAAGTCGCTCAAGCATTACGTTTCTGACTTAGAGGAACTATAACAAAGCGCGAGTGTTTTTCCCCAGGATTTTGGGTTGGTAGACATGCCAGATACCCACATTAACCTGTAGAAGCACTAACAAAGTGGAATTTGCATGCTATGTCCCCTTTAAACCATCAATACTCAGGATTTCCAGATGTGTCACAGCTGTATATCAAGCCCATCATATTGCACATGAACAATACTGACTGACCAACAGCATCACCTGGCAAACTGAGTCATCAGTCTAACCACACTGCTAATGTCTCCTGTCTGTTGTCTAGGGAAGTCAGTGATAATCATGAATATCATCAGGCTGACTCTGGTGGTCGTGCTGGTTCCAGTGCTTGTCTGGACTCTGTGGACGAGGTAAAACAATACAAATCCATCAGTTCACCCTCTGCTCTTTTACTGTCTTCTTCAAATGTCTTCAAACACTAGTTTCAGTGTTATGAAGTTCATTTTGTCAAATGTTTTGTTTGTTGTTGTTTTCGATCCAGGATGAAGAAAACTCTGAGCTTGAAGTCAGAAGCGAATGAAGCTGTGGAGATGATAGAGGTGAGAGACAGTGAGGCCAAAAGAATGACTCCATATCACTGTTTTCATCTCACTATGTTAGAGAAAGAGATAAAACATTTCTTGGATTAGCTACTTTGTCTGAATCTGCCCCAAAATCTAAAAGGTTCTTTCCATTGACCGTATATTAAAATGGACGTAGACTCTGGGTCTAGAAAGTGAAGTGAATGATCCACTTAGAGTCAAATAGAACATAAAGCACCGCAGGCATTGGGGCATGGATACTGTGTGATTGACAGCTAGTACTGGGTGCAGGTCGCAGGTTCAGGTGGGCGGGCAGTGTCCTTGGGCCCTGAGTCAGGCTCCACCCCCTCCTCCAAATATGGTTACTTCTGGTTTCAAAAACCAAGATGGCGCTGGACAACATGTCAAAAATGGAGGCTTCAAAATGGCAGCTCACAAACCAATGGGTGCTCACGGTGCGTTGACACTTCTTTCTTGGCCCATGTCCCATCCTTCCACCAAGTTTTGTGGAAATCAGTTTAGCAGTTTTTGTGTAATCCTGCTGATGAACAAACAAACGAATGGACAGGGGGCGCAACAACGTTCAAACTATTTTGAATGAACTGTGATTATATGCAGGTTTCATGAATAAAGTCCAGTGAGGCTTAATATTTTCTCATCTCTCCCCCATCAGTCACACAACTGTCCTGAGTATGAGAACGTCGCTGCTGCAGCACAGACAGAAGACACAGAGGAGCAGGAAGACCTGGTGTGAAGCCTCAGGTCAGAGCCACTGTGACAAACATAACCAAGATGGACGACTTCAGAGTACATCCGTGCAAGCGAGTTTTACAGAAACCATAGTGTGTAGTTATTAAATACAGGAAATCTGTACAAGCAACAAAATATCTGAGTGCAAGCGCAGAGTTTGAGCACAAGCAGAGCAAATCTAAGCACCAGCAGGAGCTGTGTGAGTGCAAGCGCAGGGTTTTGAGTAAAAGACCACAAAATCTGAACTTGCAAGTCCAGCTCTCAAACTAAAAGACCACGCTTTGTAATAAAGAGGAAAACACCCACACATTTCCTTTCTACTCATGGTTTCCTGTTTTCTTTTCTCCTCAGGTGCACTGTGATTGGTTGATGAAAGTATGTGAGAGGAAACAGGAAGTATCTATCTTTCCATCCCCGGTTGCAGCAGCAGCAGTTTGTACAGCATGACCTTTAGAGCAAGAGTATTGTTGTGTTGTTTCTTTTCTTTTTCTTTTCTGATGGGTCCAGTCGTCCAGTTTTCGCAGCTTTATTTCTGTGAGCTTTAGTTCTGATGTTGGTTTAGGTTGAAGGAAGATTCTCAGATCCTACGACCCTTTGTGGGTTGGTGTGTTGGGTTTTCCTTCTTTTGTCCATTTTGCCGGCCTGTTGTTGAAGTTGTTGTCTTTTCTGCAATAAATAGTTTTTTTTTTTGCTGTTACCCTCTGAACTATGTTGGACGTCTTGGTGATGAGCCTTTGAGGCTGTGGTAACACCACGTGACTCATCTCGTGTCTTATACATGATATTAATGTGGTTATTACATGGATAATGAATTATTATGTATCGTGATTTTATGATTCTTTCTTAAATAAATGTTTTTGGTCTTTTGTTTTCACTCCTTATCTATTTGTTTGTTTGTTTTTCAGCAGAATTACACCAGAAAACTAAAAACTGATTTTTCCTCAAACTCATCAAATTTGGGCAGGAATCCTGATAAAGGGGCGGAGCCAGGAGTATGTTTGTATCACTTTCGTTATTATTGTGAGACTGATGAAAACAGTCAGGATTATTTAGAGGACTGGTTTCTATGAGTGATTGAACTCTGGTGCAGCTCGATTGAATTGAGGGAGATTGAATGAATGGAGGCTGGCATGTGCACACATAGACACCAAAGGGGGCTTGAGCCACTGCCCTTTTTCTTCCTCGAGAGAAAGTGCCCTTTTTTAAATAAATGAATATTATATTCCTGTTTGCGCACAGCTTCCCTGTCAAACTAATGTTGTGCAATAATGCATTAAACGTGATCCTATAAAATGGTGTGCCTTTCGGCATTCAATAAATTTGGTTATCAAAATAAAATATTAAATATTAATATTTTATTATTAATATTAAATAATAACTTTAATTGATTAAAGTTACCTCGGGGCACCACCCTTCAAAGGAAGGGAAAAGATAGCAACCAAAATTACCATATAGATAGTTAGCTAAGTTGAAGGATATAGAGTTCTTGACAGTGTAGAGGTTGGCATAATTCACTTATGCAACATTAATAAAAAAACATTTGTGAAAGGAAAACATTTATTATGAATATAATAAAGTATAAAAACACAAATTACTAACGGTGTACTTACTAAACAAAGATAGGTATGTGAGTATGCATATGTGTGTGTCTGTGTGAGTCATCGTGCTTTCAAAATGGCGGCTGGCCAAAATGATAACACCCTCCCCCCACCTATTGGAATGTTTACGACCTGTAGAGATAATTAGGTGAAGAGTTATGCGTGTGTCTGTGTGTGTGCCAAATTAGAGAAAGAGTGTAATGCACAGAAAGTCTGTGAAGAGCATAACTAACATTAACTTTCACATAATTTGTAACCACAATATCACAACACCACAAATCAAACTTATAAACATCACACAGAATCAAACAGTCTTGCTTAGCCTAGTATAATTATTAAGCCCAGTTGTGTTACCCGTCTGTGGAAAGGGGAAAAAGAGTTGCTATGCAGTTCACAGTTTTGTGAAGTCGTCTTGCTGGTTTGTGGCTCCTGCCTTTGTGGTTCTGTTGAGCTGGGCAGCTCAGTTGCTGGCTGAAGTTTTCCTGCAGGACATCGAGTCGCTGCTAGGAGGTTGGTAGAGCTTGGAGTGCGAGGAGGTTTCCTTGGTGAGATGAGCTGGAAGCTGCACCTTTGTGCTCCTCTCGAAGAGTTGGATGGAAAGAGAAGATGTGAGCTGGAGAAGCCAGGCTTCTTCCCCCTGCGATGCAGGGAAAGAAGCTGGACAGCCTTCTCTCCTTGGAAGGATTGTAGAAAGAGAGGCAGAAGAGGGGGAGACCTGGCCTTATATTGGCCCGGTGACCTTACAGGTCATGGGGTCCAGAATGACCAATGGGAGTTGAAACCTGTGTCCCTGGGGGGGGGTTTCACACCTCTGTGTGACGTTGCCGCACCCTGGGAGGCCTTGCTCTGGTTTTCTCCAGGACAAAGAACATGTGCTCAAGGCTTTTGGCTGAACATGGTGGCCGAACTTTGGTTTCCCAAAAACCATGTCCCAACACAAATATATTGAAATATAATAAAACATCTAAATATCAGGTGGGAGATTAGACTAGTCTCTGTACCCTCCCTCCCTCCACGTCTCCTGCACAGAGCTGAGCACTGGAGCTGTGGACATTTCTCCATTCTTAGAAGCATCGCGACTCGGACTCTGAATAATTCTAACAGCGCTGCTCCAGGACAGACACTCGTTAAAGATCCGGTCTGTGTCAGAGTCTCTGTCGGAGTCTGCTTCCTCCTCACTCCTCCTCTGACCTGCGCTCACTTTACACTTTAACATTAAACACCAGCACTGATCACAAGTTATCAGGACACCTACAGGACTGACGTTTACTTTGTGTTGGTTTGATTCGCTTTAGAGTTCATGAGACACATGTTTAAACCTGCAACACAACACGAGACGTGACGTGACACAGTCAGGACATCAGGGTTAAAGTGAGAGAACCATCCGGAGTCATGATCCGACATCATCAATTAATAACTAAATACATGTAATACGGTCAAGGCAATAATCAGAGTTTGTCATTTTAAGCTTTAGGTGCAGGACACAAGTCTAAACTGAATGAATGTCCAATCAGTGTGGAGAGCACTGACCACTGTCATAGACTGACTGTTATACCTTATTTTGTAAGTTACAGCACAACTGTAAGAACAGTAACAGTCTATAATACTTTTTAAAGCACTTTCTAAATAAAAACTGATTTCACATTTGTCTGACTGATTTTATTAACTGATGAAAAAGCAGCCATGGGACATTGTGGATGTGGAACACTTTGACTTTTAGTTCTCACAATACACCCAGACCACAAAGTTGATCCAACTTGAAAAAGGTAAGTAAATAAATTTACTTCATATTTACTTATTTATTTGATTTAAAAACTGTATTTTGTAAATTTTGTCAGATTGTTCCAACTTAAAAACAGCAGGTGAAGTTAACTCTCAAAGTAAAACCAGCTAGTCTGATTTAACTGAATAGTTGTGTTTACTCTGGCTACAACCATATAACTGTGTTTTTAAACAAAAACGATCTCTCTCCACGTTCTGCTTGTGCTTTAATGTAGAATCAGACTAATCAGAACAATCAGTTCCAGAGTTGAAGTGGAGTTCATGTGAATTTCAAAGTCAGGAACTAATTCTTCTTATTATTCCGACTCCACGTTAACGCACAACCAGAGCACAGTGGGAGGCTCCGCCCATCTATCCCAACAGTCGATGGTTCCTGTGTCGCTCTACTGCTCACGTGCACCCGTGCATGAGCTCATGAAGTCCAGTCTACACAAGTGAACAGTTTTACACGTGTATCAGACAAAACAAGTTTGACTCACTAGTTGAATCCTCGTGAGAAATGAGTAAAGAACACTAAAGTAATGTAAGTTTGCATAATTATGACCTTTTACAATGTATTGTTATGACCCAGTCTTCATATGGACTGGAGGTGTAAATAAACAGGAACTGACTTCTAACATGAGGTTAAAAGAAATAATAATTCAACATGTTTTTTAAGTCCAGTCTCAAGAAAGTACAGAAAGTGTTAGATTCACTGTCAGGCTGCAGAACTACTCTTACTGTTATTTGCATGAAATATATTTTAATAAGTTCACGCATCATTTCCAAAATAAAAGAACATTTCTTCATTTTAACGAGGGGATTTACTGGTGTTTGTCCGTTCGTGCATGTTAATGATGTAAAGAGGAAGGAAGCCAAGGTCTTAACTGATCTATGATTTCTATCTGTCATCGTGACTGGCTGACAAACATCGTTTCTCAAGGGTGGAATCTAGCTGCTGATGTGGCTCCACCACATCTCTCTCTCTCTCTCTCTCTCAGTCATGGCGGAGTGAGTGTGGAGCTGAGAGCTGTGTGTGAGTGTGGAAGTTATAGTGAGTTTAATACAAACTTTACTGAGCTTTATCATTTAAGATTATGTTTATTTGTTTGTCTTTAGTTGTCTAGTTGTTGTTTTTCTGTTAAGATTAGTTTGCTGAGTGAGTGTGTGAGTGTGTGTGTGCTTGTGTGCTAACAGGCAGCATGCCTGTGGCTGTGGCAGCGGCAGCCGATTTTGAAAGGCTGACTCGCTGGCATGCCATCCAGGTGATCCCCTCAGTGGCATGTAGTGTGGCAGAGGCCGCTGGCTGTGGGGGAGGTGGTGGGGTGTGACTCGGTCAAGTCGGCCTCCTGAATGAACGGAGCTATCGTGATGTTCTTGGACAACACGGCGAAGGTGAGCGAGGTGGTGGAGAAAGGAGTGGTGATCCACGACACCTTTAACCCTGTTCTCCCACTCGTAAATCCAGCCACGAGGGTGATGATCTCCAATGCACCCCCTTTTATTAAGAACGAGGCTCTGGTGAAGGAACTGTCCCGATACGGTCAGATCGTGTCCCAGATAAAGATGGTGTCTCTTGGGAGTAAATCCCCCAAACTGAAACATGTGTTAGTCACCGAAGGCAGGTGTTCATGGTCCTCAAAGACAACACCAGGGAAGGGTTCTGCCCGGGGAAGGGTGGAGCGCAGTGGCCGGCTGCGGCTGCGGCAGCGGCAGCTGCCACAGCTCCCGCTGCCACTGGCGGGGAGCTGCCGCGAGCGGCCCAGCCCGAGGCTGCTGCTGGCGGGGCTCCGCCTACAGAGCCTCCCGCTCCTCTGGTCGAGGGGGGGGCTCCGGAGACTGAGGAGGTTCAGGTAGCCTCCGAAGCTCCGGAGAGTCCGCTCCCAGAGGTGGGAGTCCAGGGGGGAGACCCCCAGTAAACAATGTATCTAAACAGGCATCGAAACAATCTTTCACTGTTTTTATGAGTGTCACCGTCCCTCTGATTTGTTTCTGTTTTTACAAGTTGTTTTTACCAGTTTTAAAGAGGTTTTTAACGAGCACGTTTTTATTTATGGTTTTAAATACACAAACAAAACAAAAAAGCCAGCTTTTAAACTTTGTTTTAGGGCAGGCTAAGATGGCCGTGTACATAACCAGGAAGAGGAAGGTAGAGCAGAACGTCCACATTGAGTCGGTCCCTGTCTGTGTCAACATGATTAGATCCAGACTGTTGGTTGATTTTAGTTTTTATAAAGCAGCAGGTGACTTGGACTCTTTTAATGATCTGTGGTGTTTTGAAGATGTTTTATGTTCTGTGACAAGTCGAGAACTCGTTTGTGCTGATTATCTTGTGTGATTCTTTTATTTTTTTATTTAAAGCTAAATGTGTAATTTAAAATAATTTATTAGGTGTTTCAATGTGAATCTCTCTCTCTCTCTCTCTGTCCGATGGCGACTGTGGAGGTCAAAGGTCAAGGTGACTGTGACCTCCCTAAACCATTTTTAGCCTCATGAACAGATTGAGAGAATCATTTCAAATTTGGCACAAGTGTTCACTTACACTCATGAATGACCTGATTGGTCAAAGGTCAAGGCCACAGTGGCCACACCAACATGTTTTGGGCCTTTTGAACATGATATCTCAAATCTGCCTTTAAGGAATTTCTTGAAACTTTGACTTAAAGATGAACAGATTGGATTTTGTCACGATGGTCTCATATGAGGCAAGAAATAAATGTATGAATATTGAAACTGCACTGGTTGGAGGAGGCACACAACCGAAGGGCAGTAATTCTAGTTAGAGAGTAAAATGTAAAGTAAATGTTTCATGGTGGTGACACCGGGTTCATCTGTTAAGAAGATGAGCTGGTCACCAGCAGGGAAAAACAGAAAGCTCCAAGATCACTGCTGCCATCACAGTTTGATTCAGCAGAGTAGGATTAGGCCCACAACAAAGAGAAACTCTCAGTACCCAACAAGTTAATCAATCAATCAATCAAATTTTATTTGTATAGCCCATATTCACAAATCACAATTTGTCTCATAGGGCTTTAACATGGTGTGACATCCTCTGCCCTTAACCCTCAACAAGAGTAAGGAAAAACTACCTAAAAACCCTTTTAACAGGGAAAAAAGAACGTAGAAACCTCAGAGAGAGCCACATGTGAGGGATCCCTCTCCCAGGACGGACAGAAGTGCAATGGATGTCAAGTGTAAAGGAGAACATCAAGATAAAGGTTTTAGCAGCATTGATTAGGGTAAACATTTTGAAGTATAACTGAAGGTCAGTGATTTGGTGGATTAATGTCATTAATGGTCAAGTGTCTGAGGAGAAATACTATGTATCGAGCAGTCCTGCTGCAATCATAGTCCATGGTCAGCAGCCAGCAAGATCATGATCCACCATCAAGATCGGATGCCACTATAGTCCACAGTCATTGTCCACTGCCGCCATTAGGATCCATCATCAGCTGCCACCTCGGTCGTGGTCCACTACCAGTATCTGATGCCAACACGATAAAGGATCTGCCTTTGTTATCACGATCAGCCAGCACGATGCAGAATCCGCCATACTGGATCCACCATTACGACCTCTGATACGTGATCCACAGATCCTAATCCATGATGTGGCCACAGCCGTGCCCTGGGTCTGCGGACAATAAGGCAAAGGGACTCCGGGAAGAAGTCAAGTCAGTAACATGTATTGATGGGATATGAATTACTTTGATGTGATAATGATTGAGAAGAGGAAGGAGAAGCTGGAAAGAGAAGCTCCGTGTGTCATGTGTCCCCGGCCTTCTAAACCTATAGCAGCCTAACTAAGAGCAGGTCTAGGACAAGCCTGGACCAGCTCTAACTATAAGCTTTATCAAAAAGGAAGGTTTTAAGCCTACTCTTAAACGTACAGATGGTGTCTGCCTCCCGAACTGAAAGTGGGAGATGATTCCACAGGAGAGGAGCTTGATAGCTGAAAGCTCTGGCTCCTACTCTACTTTTAGAGACTTTAGGGACGACAAGTAAGCCTGAATTCTGGGAGCGCAGTGCTCTAGTGGGTTGGTAAGGTACTAACAGCTCTTTAAGATATAATGGTGCCATATTGTTAAGGGCCTTGAAGGTGAGGAGGAGAATTTTAAATTCTATTCTAGATTTAACCGGAAGCCAGTGTAGCGAAGCTAATACTGGAGAAATGTGCTCTCTTTTCTTGGTTCTTGTCAGGACACGTGCTGCGGCATTTTGGACAAGCTGCAGAGTCTTTAACGACTTACTGCTGGAGCCTGATAATAAGGAATTACAATAATCCAGTCTGGATGTAACAAAGGCGTGGATTAGTTTTCATCCTTTTGAGAAAGGACATGTCTGATTTTGGAGATATTACGCAAGTGAAAAAAGGCTGTCCTAGAAATTTGTTTTAAGTGAGAATTAAAGGATAAATCAGGATCGAAGATCACTCCCAAGTTCCTGACTGTTTCATTGGAAGCAAGGGCAATGTCGTCTAGCGCAGCTATATCGTTAGATAATGTATCTCTAAGGTGTTTAGGGCCAAGTATTAGAACCTCTGTTTTATCTGAGTTTAATAAGAGAAAATTGCGGGTCATCCAGGTTTTTATGTCCTTGAGACATGCTTGGAGTTTAGTTATTTGATTACTTTGTTCAGGTTTTATTGACAAGTATAACTGGGTGTCATCCGCATAGCAGTGGAAATTTACCGAGTGTGTCCTGATAATGTTTCCAAGTGGAAGCATATATAATGAGAATAAAATTGGGCCGAGCACAGAGCCTTGTGGAACACCATGGTTAACTTTGGTGCGCACAGATGACTCATCATTAATTTGCACGAATTGGGAGCGGTCTGAAAAATAGGATTTAAACCATTTTAGGGCGGTTCCTTTAATGCTAATTAACTGTTCTAGTCTCTGTAATAAAATATTATGGTCAATTGTGTCAAATGCTGCACTAAGATCTAACAGAACGAGGACAGACACAAACCCCTGATCTGAAGCTATTAGAAGATCATTAGTGACTTTTGCCAAGGCTGTCTCTGTGCTGTGATTGGCTCTAAACCCTGACTGAAAGTCTTCATATATATTATTTTCCTGGAGAAACTCACACAGCTGATTGGCTACAACTTTTTCTAGGATTTTAGACAGGAAGGGAGATTAGATATCGGACGATAATTGGCTAAAACCTCTGGGTCTAAGGTGGGTTTTTTGAGGAGGGGTTTGATTACAGCTATTTTAAAAGACTGTGGTACATATCCTGATGATAATGACAGATGTATTGTGTTCAGTAATGAACTGTCAATTAGGGGCAGAATTTCTTTAAGTAATTTTGTAGGAATGGGGTCTGAGATACAAGTTGTTGGTTTAGAAGATGAGATTATTTTGGTCAGCTGATCGAGGCTGATCAGAGAGAAGCTGTCTAAATAATTGGTAAGATTCTTGGCCGTTTCTGAGTTTTCTATTCTTGATGGGGTATTAGTGCCAATTGAGGGCAGGAGATGGTTGATTTGATTTCTAATGGTTAGAATTTTATCATTAAAGAAATTCATAAAGATATTGCTATTTAGGGATCGAGGAATACTGGGTTCGGTGGAGGTGTGACTCTCAGTCAGCCTGGCTACAGTGCTGAAGAGAAACCTGGGGTTGTTTTTATTCTCTTCTATTAGTTTTGAATAGTAGGCAGCTCTTGCTTTGTGGAGGGCCTTCTTATATGCTTTAACACTATTCTTCCAGTCTAGGAGATTTTCAACACGGTTGCTGGAGCGCCACTTCCTTTCTAGTTTTCTTGATACTTGTTTTAACTCATGTGTCTTGGAATTATACCACGGAGCTAATTTACTATGTTTTATATGTTTCTTTTTTAGAGGCGCTATTGAGTCTAATGTTAATCGTAATGAGTTTACAGAGCTATCGACGAGATGGTCAATCTCAGTGGAGCTAGGGTTTTTAATGAATTTGTTGTTTATATCGACGGATAGTACGGGTTTAAATGTAATCGGAATTATTTCCTTAAATTTAGCTACAGCACTATCAGGTAAACATCTTGAAAATGAGTTCATTATTAGTGGCATATATTCTGATAGTGAAAAATCGAAGGTTATTAAATTATGGTCTGATAGAATTGGATTGCGCGGAAGTACTGTTAGATTTTCAATTTTGACACCGTATGATAATATAAGGTCAAGTGTGTGGTTACAACAATGAGTAGGTTGGTGTACACACTGACTGAAACCAATTGAGTCTAATTGCGAAATAAATGCTACGCTAAGGCTATCTTTATTATTGTCAACATGAATATTAAAGTCACCAACAATAATAATTTTATCGGTCTTTAGGACTAGGTTTGATAAAAACTCAGGAATTCTGTTAAAAATTCAGTATAAGCCCCAGGGGCAGCACGGTAAACTACAGCAAATATGATTGGCTGTTGGTGTTTCTTGGATTAGCGTGGAAGACTAAGAACAAGACATTCAAATGAGTTGTAGCTTAGTTTAGGTTTAGGATTAATTAATAGACTGGAGTTAAAAATAGCAGCAACTCCACCTCCTCGACCAAATTCTCTGGGAACGTGTGTATTTACATGACTTGGGGGAGTAGATTCATTTAGACTGACATATTCATCAGGATGCAGCCACGTCTCAGTGAGGGACAATAAATCTATTTTATGATCTGAGACTAGTTCATTAACTAAAATAGCCTTTGATGACAATGATCTTATGTTTAACAGACCACATTTAAAAGTCTTTATTTCCTGAGTTGTTGCAGAGGTTGTGTTAATTTGTATTAGATTTTTGTGTGGAATTCTCCCTCTGTTATTGTTTGGTTTAAATAATGTAACGGGACGGTGGACAGACACAATCTCTATGGGTTTGTGGTTGTGTGACTGTCCAGAGGAGGCGCAGAGACGTGTTTAGCACTGCAGCTCTGCGTCCTGGTCCCAACTCTGGGTTGTCATTTAATAGACTGGGTAATATTCCTAGATAAGAGAGATGCTCCATCCCAAGTGGGATGAACGCCGTCTCTCCTAACAAGACCAGGTTTCCTCCAAAAAGTTTGCCAATTATCTACAAAGCCCACACCATTTACAGGACACCACCTCGACAGCCAGCGGTTAAAAGACAACATGCGGCTAAACATGTCATCACCTGTTGTGTTAGGGAGAGGGCCAGAGAAAATTACTGTGTCCGACATCGTTTTTGCGAAAGCACACACCGACTCCACATTAACTTTAGTGACCTCCGACATACGAAGCCGGGAGTCGTTGCTGCCGACGTGAATTACGATCTTACTGTATTTACGTTTAGTTTTAGCCAGCAGCTTCAGTTTGGATTCGATGTCGCCGGCTCTGGCCCCTGGAATACAATTGACTATGGTCGCTGGTGTCGCTAACCTCACGTTTCTCAGAACCGAGTCACCAATGACCAGAGTTTGCTTCTCAATGGGTGCGTCGCTGAGTGGAGAAAATCTATTTGAAATGTGAGCTGGTGGGTCTTTAATCGTGGGCTTTTTAAGGGTAGCACTATGCCCCCTCCGGACAGTCACCCAGCCGCCCTGGGCTCCCGGCTGCACGGGACAAGTCGAGGGACTGCTAGCGGAAGCTAAGCTAGGTGGCTCCGCGGCGGCTAGCGGGGGCTGGCTAACTACAGCTAACGGAGGTTCTAAGCAGCGGAGCCGAGCTTCTAAGTCGCTAAGCCTTAGAGAGTAAGACACAGATTCCAGCCTGATCCCAGCTAGTATTTTACTGTATGACCAGATTTCAGCTGCGGCACACACACAACCAGCAGAGCCGCACAATGACGTCCACTACGCCAGCGTCTGCTTCACCCAGAACCGGGCAGATGCCATCTACTCCAACATAGGTCGAGTTCAACCCCAGAGAGAAACTGAGGAAGACAAGTAGGAGGAGGCTGAATACAGCGCTGTTCGATTTGACAGTGCAACAGGGTGAGCAGCTCCACACGTGAACATTTTCATCACGACACTTATTGAGGTTAAAAACTGTGGGTGTGAGTGGTTTATTCTGCCCTTCACAGAACAA
Source organism: Hippoglossus stenolepis (assembly GCF_022539355.2). Classification (NCBI taxonomy): domain Eukaryota; kingdom Metazoa; phylum Chordata; class Actinopteri; order Pleuronectiformes; family Pleuronectidae; genus Hippoglossus; species Hippoglossus stenolepis. The sequence goes on from NC_061484.1 coordinate 27,407,873, forward strand.
GACGTGAAGAAGAGGGGGACGATTCATCTGCAGTGTACAGCACAGTCACCAAACACTGAAGAAACACAACATGAATCAGAGAACCAGAAGAAATAAAACATATAGACATGTGCAGTGTTTGCAAAGGTTTGTTTTCTTTCTTGATGGGTTGGTTAACCCAGATTACAAATTCTCTCACTTCTCACTTTGGAAGCCACGAAAGGTAAAAGTAAGAAAGTTGTTCTTCTTCTTCTCCCATAATTGAAAATATTTCCCAGGCTCAACCAGGTGTAGAGTTAGCCTCAGGTTAGGCTAACGCTAACCGTAATGTATGTTACTGGCAAAATGTTACAAATGACAATAATATTAACTTCTAAATATTATAAATTGTAATTAGTTGTAACTAATATCAGAACAGCTAAAAGATTTTATATCAATCAATGGAAGTGACCAATAAATAAATCTAATGAAGAATCGTTCCATAATAATATTTAAAGGACTATTGAGGTCGTCATCTGAGAATCATGAAGCACTTGACATAAAAACTAGGTCAACAAGTTTATTGCTAATAATGTTTCTGGACGATTAAAGTACAGTCAGTACATTTTGAAGATTTAACAGAAGATTGTTGCAGAAGTGACACCCGCTCATCCAGGAACACAAAAAAGCTTCATGTTATATGTTCACGTTTCCATGGTGACATGTCAAACTTTGATGTTTCACCATGAAACAGGAATTTGTTTTAACTCAAATTTACAACGTCTAATCTTCACTAAACTTCACGTTTGATACTGAATATAAAGATGGACAACATGACAGCTAACCCCAAAGTGAAGCCAAATGATATCTGTCACCCCCTGGTGGCTGGCTGCAGTATTTGTCATAAACCCGTCCTCTTCCATGTCAGTGGATGGGACATGGACCAAACTAAAAAATGTCTGTCTACAAATCAAATACCTTTTTCTCAAAGATGGTGCCTGTCATTCTTGGTAGTTCTTCTCACACTGGTGCATCTTCAAGTGTTAATTTTTTTTAAATCATTCATATTCAGTCACAGTCATTGTGCCCCCTACTGGTCACTGGAAGTAACTCTTGTGTTAATTACCCTTCGGTTGACAAGGAATGTTCATGTCGTGTTCTACTCTTGATATACAGCAGCATAGTGCGTGCAGGGTGTTAATTTAACATCATCGGGCTCAGCAAGAATGTAAGTGTAAAGAGGAAGGAAGTTAGCTATATTTAACAGTTTTAATTTATCTTTATCTTACAGAATCTGTCTTTATTCTCAGCCTCTTCTGTGTTGTAGGTAGACGTGTCTGTGATGTGACTGAGTTTCATCTTGTGCACATTATTTATCTGTGGACGTTTTTATTGTTTGAAGTCACAGACGAGAGCAGCAGCTACTATGAGTGTAACTGCAGCAGCGAGTGGATTTGTTGTCCTTCTTCTCACTGTGACAGGTACTGTACGTCTACATTCATGTTTCACTCTATTTTACACTCGGACTTCTGATTCACCTGAAGTGAGTTTGAGAAAGAAAGTAAAAATATAAATGAACCATTCATTCATTTTCAGATCACCACCTGTAAAGTGATGCAGAAAGAAAATATATGAAGGAATTATCATCAGTATTATTGTTTTCATCTTTGTTTAGAAGTTTCTATCGTCTAGAGCTCAAAATATTAAAGAGTCTGCAACTTATTATTATTATTATTATTATTATTATTATTATTATCATCATCATGACTGAGTTCCTCTCCTCTCGATGCAGGAATTGTCATCAGTGTGTGGAGTCATCAGTTGAAATGCTATGGAATGCTGCTCATGGAAATGTGTTTCTTTTCTACAGAAAGTAAAAAGTAAACTAAGTGTTCTCTGGTGTCGTTATGAATCTGATTCTCTGTGTTACAGTGGTACAGTGTGAGAATGGCTGGGATGTGAGTTACACTTCTACTGAGATCTGTGCCGTCAGAGGATCAACAGTGGACATTACCTGTACCTACACATACCCATCCACAGTTAATAACCATGATACTACAGTTCAGGAAACTTTCTGGTTCATTCAAGAGAGTAATGGGATTCACGTTGATCTAAGGACTGATCCGGAGTATTCAGGTCGTGTGGAGTATCTCTGTGGAAACAACAAGTGCACTCTGAGAATCTCTAACCTGAGAGAGAGCGACTCAGCTGTGTACAAGTTCAGGTTCACAACAAACCAACCTACTGGGAGTTTAACTGGTTCAGCTGGAGTCACTCTGTCTGTCACAGGTAACATTTACATCTGAACATTCATTCATTTATTTCCTACATCTTGTTTGGTTCACTTGAGTGTGTCTGTGCACTTTTATATGCATGTGTGTGTTGTCAGTTTGGACTAAAATGAATTCCTTATTCTCACACTCAGATTTGCATGTGCAGGTGAGCAGATCAGAGAAGTATTACTATTATAACTACATGCATGCAGAGCTCAGGTGTCAGAGCAGTTGTCATCTTCCTGATCATCTGAACTACGTCTGGTACAAGAATCAACAGCAGAAGATTGAAGGAGCATCTTATTCAGGTTATTTTAATTCTGCAGACAGAGTTTCCTGTGCTGTTAAAGGACACGAGGATTTCCGCTCTCCGTCAATGTGTGAGTTTAATCTACAGTATTTCACTAACACAGCACCATCTGCTGGAGTATTTGAGATAATGCATTGTACCATAACTTCATGTGTCTTTAAATACTTTTTTCTGCATGGGCACATTGAACTCTTGGGATACTACTGTCAGTACTGACAAACTAGTGTAGTACTAGTACTAGTATTCTGCTTGTGTAAATAAAGATGGAAGACATTACTGCTCCCAAGAAGTGAAGCCAAAGCATCTTGATTGCCCCCTGGTGGCTGGATGCAGTATAGAACATACATCCTGTCTCCTCCATGTTAGTGTGAAGGACATGGACCAATCTAAAAAGTCAAATACATTTTTCTCAAAGATGGTTTGTGTCATTTTAGGTCGTTCTTATCACACTCTATTGTTCATGTTTCTCATAAGTTTGGTTTTAATTAGTTATTTGATGAAATGAAAATTAGATTAAACTTCATGATTGACAGCTGAAGCTGACTCAGGATTGGTCGAGCTCATGTATGGGCGGGACCTTGATACTGTGGCTCCATCTCCAGATCACTACTGTGCAGACTGTGGTTCCAAATGTGAAAGATGGCAGCGTTGGTATCCAGGATATTTTGGCTTCATTTCTGGAGAGTGGGAGGAAGTGGAGACGTGTCGTCCATCTTTGGTCGACTCTGCATAAAAGATACAGATCATTTCCTCCATATTGGCCAGTTTGCTCCATTATAAGAGCAACTTCTACAAGGTCCCTCATGTTCCTCACCTCCAACAGTGTGTTTCTCCCTCACACTGAAGTCTAAAGGGCACTTCCCTGGGTTTTTTGTGAACTGAAAGTTTCCTCATCTTGGCATCGTCATCATCTTAAAATGAAAACCTGCCGACTGTTGATTCACCAGAGAAAATACATGGAGTTAGTTTTATAAATGTTTAAGTTTATCTTCTGATTCTCTGATGTGCTCTGTGTTACAGTGGTACGGAGTCAGAATGGCTGGGATGTGAGTTACACTTCTACTGAGATCTGTGCCTTCAGAGGATCAACAGTGGACATTAACTGTACCTACACATACCCATCCACATTTAATAACCATGATACTACAGTTCAGAAAACTTTCTGGTTCATTCAAGAGAGTAATGGGATTCACGTTGATCTAAGGACTGATCCGGAGTATTCAGGTCGTGTGGAGTATCTCTGTGAAAACAACAAGTGCACTCTGAGAATCTCTAACCTGAGAGAGAGCGACTCAGCTGTGTACAAGTTCAGGTTCACAACAAACCAACCTACTGGGAGTTTAACTGGTTCAGCTGGAGTCACTCTGTCTGTCACAGGTAACATTTACATTAGAGTCAGTTTGAAATGTTAGTGTGTATGTTGAAATAAAATAACATGTTTGTTCACAGACCCTCAGCTCCAGGTACATGTGAGGAGATCAACAGCCAATCCATATTCTACCTGGACAGAGCTGACCTGTCACAGCAGGTGTCAGCTCCCTGATCATCTTTCCTACGTTTGGTACAATAACAATGAACTTGTTGGACGAAAAAAATACTTTCACCTCCGACACTTTAATGCTGAAGACAGCTATCACTGTGCTATAGAAGGACATGAGCGTTTCCATTCTCCTACATTGTGTGAGTTTACTCCTCCTCATGAAGCTACAATAATGTGGAAATAATTTAAATTTTAACTTTTAACAAATAATACAGACAGTGTTTTGATTGTATTCTCATCCTGTGTGTTAATATAAACTATCCTTCAGATGCTCCAAAGCCTCCCTCTGTGTCAGTGAGTCCCTCTGGTGAGATCATGGAGGGCAGCTCAGTGACTCTGACCTGCAGCAGTGATGCTAACCCAGCAGCTAATTACACCTGGTACAAGGAGGACGAGGACTCACCAAAAGCATCAGGACAAATCTTCACCATCACTAATATCACAGCTGAACATGGTGGAAATTATCAGTGTGAGGCCCAGAACACACAAGGACGTAGTAAGGCCACCTTACATCTGACTGTTGGAGCAGGTGATTTTAGCTCTCTGACTTTTACAGCCTACACCCCCTCCTTTTCATTGCACCAGAACCTTAAACCATCAATACTCAGGATTTCCAGATGTGTCACAGCTGTATATCAAGCCCATCATATTACACATGAACAATACTGACTGACCAACAGCATCACCTGGCAAACTGAGTCATCAGTCTAACCACACTGCTCATGTCTCCTGTCTGTTGTCTAGGGAAGTCAGTGATAATCATGAATATCATCAGGCTGACTCTGGTGGTCGTGCTGGTTCCAGTGCTTATCTGGACTCTGTGGACGAGGTAAAACAATACAAATCCATCAGTTCACCCTCTGCTCTTTTACTGTCTTCTTCAAATGTCTTCAAACACTAGTTTCAGTGTTATGAAGTTCATTTTGTCAAATGTTGTGTTTGTTGTTGTTTTCGATCCAGGATGAAGAAAACTCTGAGCTTGAAATCAGAAGCGAATGAAGCTGTGGAGATGATAGAGGTGAGAGACAGTGAGGCCAAAAGAATGACTCCATATCACTGTTTTGATCTCACTATGTTAGAGAAAGAGATAAAACATTTCTTGGATCAGCTACTTTGTCTGAATCTGCCCCAAAATGTAAAAGGTTCTTTCCATTGACCGTATATTAAAATGGACGTAGACTCTGGGTCTAGAAAGTGAAGTGAATGATCCACTTAGAGTCAAATAGACCATAAAGCACCGCAGGCATTGGGGCATGGATACTGTGTGATTGACAGCTAGTACTGGGTGCAGGTCGCAGGTTTAGGTGGGCGGGCAGTGTCCTTGGGCCCTGATTCAGGCTCCACCCCCTCTCCTCCAAATATGGTTACTTCTGGTTTCAAAAAACCAAGATGGCGCTGGACAACATGTCAAAAATGGAGGCTTCAAAATGGCAGCTCACAAACCAATGGGTGACGTCACGGTGCGTTGACACTTCTTTCTTGGCCCATGTCTCATCCTTCCACCAAGTTTTGTGGAAATCAGTTTATCAGTTTTTGTGTAATCCTGCTGATGAACAAACAAACAAATGGACAGGGGGCGCAACAACGTTCAAACTATTTTGAATGAACTGTGATTATATGCAGGTTTCATGAATAAAGTCCAGTGAGGCTTAATATTTTCTCATCTCTCCCCCATCAGTCACACAACTGTCCTGAGTATGAGAACGTCGCTGCTGCAGCACAGACAGAAGACACAGAGGAGCAGGAAGACCTGGTGTGAAGCCTCAGGTCAGAGCCACTGTGACAAACATAACCAAGATGGACGACTTCAGAGTACATCCGTACAAGAGAGTTTTACAGAAACCATAGTGTGTAGTTATTAAATACAGGAAATCTGTCCAAGCAACAAAATATCTGAGTGCAAGCGGAGAGTTTGAGCACAAGCAGAGCAAATCTAAGCACCAGCAGGAGCTGTGTGAGTGCAAGCGCAGGGCGCAGAGTAAAAACACCACGAAATCTGAACGTGCAAGTCCAGCTCTCAAACTATAAAACCACGCTTTTTAATATAGAGGAAAACACCCACACATTTCCTTTCTACTCATGGTTTCCTGTTTTCTTTTCTCCCCAGGTGCACTGTGATTGGTTGATGAAAGTATGTGAGAGGAAACAGGAAGTATCTATCTTTCCATCCCCGGTTGCAGCAGCAGCAGTTTGTATAGCATGACCTTCAGAGCAAGAGTATTGTTGTGTTGTTTCTTTTCTTTTTCTTTTCTGATGGGTCCAGTCGTCCAGTTTCCGCAGCTTTATTTCTGTGAGCTTTAGTTCTGATGTTGGTTTAGGTTGAAGGAAGATTCTCAGGTCCTACGACCCTTTGTGGGTTGGTGTGTTGGGTTTTCCTTCTTTTGTCCATTTTGCCGGCCTGTTGTTGAAGTTGTTGTCTTTTCTGCAGCAAATAGATTTTCTTTTTGCTGTTACCCTCTGAACTATGTTGGACGTCTTGGTGATGAGCCTTTGAGGCTGTGGTAACACCACGTGACTCATCTCGTGTCTTATACATATTAATGTGGTTACTACATGGATAATGAATTATTATGTATCGTGATTTTATGATTCTTTCTTATATAAATGTTTTTGGTCTTTTGTTTTCACTCCTTATCTATTTTTATTATTATGTATCTAATCAAATCTATTTGATTGTTTGTTTTTCAGCAGAATTACACCAGAAAAGTAAAAAACGATTTTTCCTCAAACTCATCAACTTTGGGCAGGAATCCTGATAAAGGGGCGGAGCCAGGAGCCTGTTTGTATCACTTTCTTTATAATTGTGAGACTGATGAAAACAGTCAGGATTATTTAGAGGACTGGTTTCTATGAGTGATTGAACTCTGGTGCAGCTCGATTGAATTGAGGGAGACTGTTGGGCCTTGGTGGAGGTATGAGCTCGACTCAGTGACAGACTTGCTTGGTGGGTTTAACCAGGGTTTGTATGTGTGATGGATAAATGTCGATAGTTGTACTCATTTCCTCTGAGGACTGGAGGGACCACGTCTCATGTGGATGTGAGCTGCTACTTACGTGATGAACGCCTTGAATGTGACCGTTAACACAAAGTGAACTGCTGACACCAGATGAGCTGTGTTGCCTCTGGTGTCTGTTCAAAGTTTGCATCAGGCCCATTGATTTCACTTTAGTGTTTTGTGGTATTTCTCACATCACGTGTTAAACACGTGAAGAAGAAGGAGTTAGGTGTGTTTTAATCCACCATGTTCACACGGCGGCCATTTTCCTCTGACGTCTCTCTCAGGGTGTGAAGCTCGAATGTTGTTTTACGAACAGAATAATGTTGTACTGCTGTGATCCAGGTTTATGAGTTATACAAAAAAGATTATACATTATCACTTAATCTTCATTAGGATTATTGATTCATTATTATAATATTAGTTTTGGTAATTTTAGTAACATAATTAGTTTGTTTGCTGCACCTTTAGGAGACTGATGTTAATTATACTTTTTCTTCACAACATTATTCATATTTATAGTCTTGTTTATTTCATTTGTTGTTCACTCACAACTTCCTGTTTTCTAACTTTGTGATGTACAGTTTTGCAACAAAGCAGATTTTCTTTCAGGATGATTAAAAGTTTTTTTTTGTCTGTTCATATATTTTTATTTTTACCTAAAATGTGAAGCTCATTTGTTCCTATTTGCTATTGTTTTGAAACTCTTACTATATTTGAATCTCACTTCCAGTATTTGTTCTGTCTTTCGTTCGTCCTTTTCATAATAAAGCCAGTCAGACGCCATACAAGACTTCCAACACGCACATATTTATTGTCTTCTTCCCGTGAGTTGAACTGCTTGCGGGTCCCGTTGCAGAGACGAGGTGGATGAATGCTTGTGTGACCCTTGGTTACACTAGAAAGAGTGTAAATGTGGAGCAGGATCAGAGATACTAGGTAAACAGGAGCCCTGGACTTGAATATCAGTAACGAGAATTAAAACCGGGATTACTTTGAATGAACTTGTATTAGAACACATAACCTGCAGTTCAAGTTTGTTTGACACTTACAATACAGCATAAATTGAACCAAAATAAGAAACAAAAATAAATAAAATTTAAAAAGTGTGCACATAAAAGTCCCTTCAACGTCCGTGAGTCCAGTCTTAAATGTCAAACTGGTGGATTGATCGTTGGGGCCCAGTCCGTCTTTGTACAGTGTCTGTCCTACCACACCGTGGAGTGAAGAGGAACATGGAAGTCTGAATCTCTCTCAAAGATCTGCATGTTGGCTCGCCATCCAGTTAACTGGAGTCTTGATTCTTCGGTGGATGTCCTCTCTGGCACCGGAGAATTCGTCTCTCACCAAAAACCTGAGCGTTGAATAGTAAGAATCCCTGCACCTTCCAACAGGTCAGCAGGGTGACCTCACACTTCCACACGATATAACAGAATCTGAGCAAAGCAGGTAGTGTGCTTGTAGCTTGAGCAGCAAAATGGCCGACAGGATGCAGACAGGTAAACAAACTCTCCACAGAGTAGATTCACCAGAGAGGACGACTGGGTACCTCCCCCTACTGGCTAGAAAATGTCACAGCAGGTCACCCAATGAGCCACTACAGTGTTATACAAAGTGTGCAATCTCTTTCTCTGTAGCACTTATACAATATACAATATTGCAGCCTTAACAATGTATTTTCGCTGCTTTTGTAGTGTGGTCTACACTTGTGTGTGTGAATGTGTGTATATGAGGTGGCCTGACGTCGAGTTCAAGTCAACTGGTAGCTTAACGTACAGTAATTAAATTATGTCCAAGTTCAAAGTAGCAAAATAACAAACGGTAATTAATGAAAATCAACAAACTTAGGAGCGTGTGGTTGAAAAACTGTTTCTCTGCAGCGTCTTTGTCTCTCGTCAACACCTGGTTCCATTGACCTCATTCTGCTGTATGTGACGTCACTGGCTGGTATTAGTCTCAGCTGGTCAGCAATAGTCAAACTTGTTCTAAAATAAAATGGCTCCAACAGTATTAATGGCAGTTTATTTTCCAGTTCAATTTTAAATCTTTCTTTAATTTGTCTTTTTCATGTCAATCTTTGTTGCATCTTAATGAGACACTGAACAGATGAGATTAAAAACATCCCAGTTTCTCTCAAGTCTCCTTGAATTTGTCTTTCTTGTGTCAGTGAGATGTTGTGATGTGGATGATACAGGTTTGGTATGAACAGCAACTAAAGTTGTTTCTCACACTCGTACAAACCACAGTTTAATCTAACACCTTCTGTCTCAGCATGGACGTAAGTGTAAAGAGGAAGGAAGTTGGGGGTGTTTAACAGTTTAAATGTATCTTTTTCTTACAGAATCTGTCTTTATTCTCAGACTCTTCTGTGTTGTAGGTAGACGTGTCTGTGATGTGACTGAGTTTCATCGTGTGCACATTATTTATCTGTAGATGTTTTTATTGTTTGAAGTCACAGACAAGAGCAGCAGCTACTATGAGTGTAACTGCAGCAGCGAGTGGATTTGTTGTCCTTCTTCTCACTGTGACAGGTACTGTACGTCTACATTCATGTTTCACTCTATTTTACACTCGGACTTCTGATTCACCTGAAGTGAGTTTGAGAAAGAAAGTAAAAATATAAATGAACCATTCATTCATTTTCAGATCACCACCTGTAAAGTGATGCAGAAAGAAAATATATGAAGGAATTATCATCAGTATTATTTTGTATCTTTGTTTAGAAGTTTCTATCGTCTAGAGCTCAAAATATTACAGAGGCTGAAACATGTTATTATAATAATAATTATTATTATTGTTATCATCATGACTGAGTTCCTCTCCTCTCGATGCAGGAATTGTCATCAGTGTGTGGAGTCATCAGTTGAAATGCTATGGAATGCTGCTCATGGAAATGTGTTTCTTTTCTACAGAAAGTAAAAAGTAAACTAAGTGTTCTCTGGTGTCGTTATGAATCTGATTCTCTGTGTTACAGTGGTACAGTGTGAGAATGGCTGGGATGTGAGTTACACTTCTACTGAGATCTGTGCCGTCAGAGGATCAACAGTGGACATTACCTGTACCTACACATACCCATCCACATTTAATAACCATGATACTACAGTTCAGGAAACTTTCTGGTTCATTCAAGAGAGTAATGGGATTCATGTTGATCTAAGGACTGATCCGGAGTATTCAGGTCGTGTGGAGTATCTCTGTGGAAACAACAAGTGCACTCTGAGAATCTCTAACCTGACAGAGAGCGACTCAGCTGTGTACAAGTTCAGGTTCACAACAAACCAACCTACTGGGAGTTTAACTGGTTCAGCTGGAGTCACTCTGTCTGTCACAGGTAACATTTACATCTGAACATTCATTCATTTATTTCCTACATCTTGTTTGGTTCACTTGAGTGTGTCTGTGCACTTTTATATGCATGTGTGTGTTGTCAGTTTGGACTAAAATGAATTCCTTATTCTCACACACAGATTTGCATGTGCAGGTGAGCACATCAGTGAAGGGTGACTATTATAACAATGCAGAGCTCAGGTGTCAGAGCAGTTGTCGTCTTCCTGATCATCTGAACTACGTCTGGTACAAGAATCAACAGAAGAAGAAGGAAGGAGCATCTTATTCAGGTTATTTTAATTCTGCAGACAGAGTTTCCTGTGCTGTTAAAGGACACGAGGATTTCCGCTCTCCGTCAATGTGTGAGTTTAATCTACAGTATTTCACTAACAGCACCATCTGCTGGAGTATTTGAGATAATGCATTGTACCATAACTTCATGTGTCTTTAAATACTTTTGTCTGCATGGGCACATTGAACTCTTGGGATACTACTGTCAGTACTGACAAACTAGTGTAGTACTAGTACTAGTATTCTGCTTGTGTAAATAAAGATGGAAGACATGACTGCTCCCCAGAAGTGAAGCCAAAGCATTATGATCACCCCCTGGTGGCTGGCTGCAGTATAGAACATACATCCTGTCTCCTCCATGTTAGTGGATGGAACATGGACCAATCTAAAAAGTCAAATACATTTTTCTCAAAGATGGTTTCTGTCATTTTAGGTCGTTCTTATCACACTCTATTGTTCATGTTTCTCATAAGTTTGGTTTTAATTAGTTATTTGATGAAATGAAAATTAGATTAAACTTCATGATTGACAGCTGAAGCTGACTCAGGATTGGTCGAGCTCATGTATGGGCGGGACCTTGATACTGTGGCTCCATCTCCAGATCACTACTGTGCAGACTGTGGTTCCAAATGTGAAAGATGGCAGCGTTGGTATCCAGGATATTTTGGCTTCATTTCTGGAGAGTGGGAGGAAGTGGAGACGTGTCGTCCATCTTTGGTCGACTCTGCATAAAAGATACAGATCATTTCCTCCATATTGGCCAGTTTGCTCCATTATAAGAGCAACTTCTACAAGGTCCCTCATGTTCCTCACCTCCAACAGTGTGTTTCTCCCTCACTCTGAAGTCTAAAGGGCACTTCCCTGTGTTTTTTGTGAACTGAAAGTTTCCTCATCTTGGCATCGTCATCATCTTAAAATGAAAACCTGCCGACTGGTGATTCACCAGAGAAAATACATGGAGTTAGTTTTGTAAATGTATCAGTTTATCTTCTGATTCTCTGATGTGCTCTGTGTTACAGTGGTAAGGAGTCAGATTGACTTGGGTGTGAGTTACACTTCTACTGAGATCTGTGCCGTCAGAGGATCAACAGTGGACATTACCTGTACCTACACATACCCATCCAGGTTGAATTACCTTGATACTACAGTTCAGAAAACTTTCTGGTTCATTCAAGAGAGTAATAGGATTTACGTTGATCTAAGGACTGATCCGGAGTATTCAGGTCGTGTGGAGTATCTCTGTGAAAACAACAAGTGCACTCTGAGAATCTCTAACCTGAGAGAGAGCGACTCAGCTGTGTACAAGTTCAGGTTCACAACACACCAACCTACTGGGAGTTTAACTGGTTCAGCTGGAGTCACTCTGTCTGTCACAGGTAACATTTTCATTAGAGTCAGTTTGAAATGTTAGTGTGTATGTTGAAATAAAATAACATGTTTGTTCACAGCCCCTCAGCTCCAGGTACATGTGAGGAGATCAACAGCCAATCCATATTCTACCTGGACAGAGCTGACCTGTCACAGCAGGTGTCAGCTCCCTGATCATCTTTCCTACGTTTGGTACAATAACAATAAACCTGTTGGACGAAAAAAATACTTTCACCTCCGACACTTTAATGCTGAAGACAGCTATCACTGTGCTATAGAAGGACATGAGCGTTTCCCTTCTCCTACATTGTGTGAGTTTACGCCTCCTCATGAAGCTACAATAATGTGGAAATAATTTAAATTTAAACTTTAAACAAATAATACAGACAGTGTTTTGATTGTATTCTCCTCCTGTGTGTTAATATAAACTATCCTTCAGATGCTCCAAAGGTTCCCTCTGTGTCAGTGAGTCCCTCTGGTGAGATCATGGAGGGCAGCTCAGTGACTCTGACCTGCAGCAGTGATGCTAACCCAGCAGCTAATTACACCTGGTCCAAGGAGGACGAGGACTCACCAAAAGCATCAGGACAAATCTTCATCATCACTGATATCACAGCTGAACATGGTGGAAATTATCAGTGTGAGGCCCAGAACACACAAGGACGTAGTAAGGCCACCTTACATCTGACTGTTGGAGCAGGTGATTTTAGCACTCTGACTTTTACAGCCTACACCCCCTTTTCATTGCACCAGAACCTTAAACCATCAATACTCAGGATTTCCAGATGTGTCACAGCTGTATATCAAGCCCATCATATTGCACATGAACAATACTGACTGACCAACAGCATCACCTGGCAAACTGAGTCATCAGTCTAACCACACTGCTAATGTCTCCTGTCTGTTGTCTAGGGAAGTCAGTGATAATCATGAATATCATCAGGCTGACTCTGGTGGTCGTGCTGGTTCCAGTGCTTGTCTGGACTCTGTGGACGAGGTAAAACAATACAAATCCATCAGTTCACCCTCTGCTCTTTTACTGTCTTCTTCAAATGTCTTCAAACACTAGTTTCAGTGTTATGAAGTTCATTTTGTCAAATGTTGTGTTTGTTGTTGTTTTCGATCCAGGATGAAGAAAACTCTGAGCTTGAAGTCAGAAGCGAATGAAGCTGTGGAGATGATAGAGGTGAGAGACAGTGAGGCCAAAAGAATGACTCCATATCACTGTTTTCATCTCACTATGTTAGAGAAAGAGATAAAACATTTCTTGGATCAGCTACTTTGTCTGAATCTGCCCCAAAATGTAAAAGGTTCTTTCCATTGACCGTATATTAAAATGGACGTAGACTCTGGGTCTAGAAAGTGAAGTGAATGATCCACTTAGAGTCAAACAGACCATAAAGCACCGCAGGCATTGGGGCATGGATACCGTGTGATTGACAGCTAGTACTGGGTGCAGGTCGCAGGTTTAGGTGGGCGGGCAGTGTCCTTGGGCCCTGATTCAGGCTCCACCCCCTCTCCTCCAAATATGGTTACTTCTGGTTTCAAAAAACCAAGATGGCGCTGGACAACATGTCAAAAATGGAGGCTTCAAAATGGCAGCTCACAAACCAATGGGTGACGTCACCATGCGTTGACACTTCTTTCTTGGCCCATGTCCCATCCTTCCACCAAGTTTTGTGTAAATCATTTTAGCAGTTTTTGTGTAATCCTGCTGATGAACAAACAAGCGAATGGACAGGGCGCAACAACGTTCAAACTATTTTGAATGAACTGTGATTATATGCAGGTTTCATGAATAAAGTCCAGTGAGGCTGAATATTTTCTCATCTCTCCCCATCAGTCACACAACTGTCCTGAGTATGAGAACGTTGCTGCTGCAGCACAGACAGAAGACACAGAGGAGCAGGAAGACCTGGTGTGACGCCTCAGGTCAGAGCCACTGTGACAAACATAACCAAGATGGACGACTTCAGAGTACATCCGTACAAGAGAGTTTTACAGAAACCATCGTGTGTAGTTATTAAATACAGGAAATCTGTCCAAGCAACTAAATATCTGAGTGCAAGCGCAGAGTTTGAGCACAAGCAGAACAAATCTAAGCACCAGCAGGAGCTGTGTGAGTGCAAGCGCAGGGTTTTGAGTAAAAACACCACGAAATCTGAACGTGCAAGTCCAGCTGTCAAACTATAAGACCATGCTTTTTAATGAAGAGGAAAACACCCACACATTTCCTTTCTACTCATGGTTTCCTGTTTTCTTTTCTCCTCAGGTGCACTGTGATTGGTTGATGAAAGTATTTGGGAGGGAACAGGAAGTATCTATCTTTACATCCCCGTTTGCAGCAGCAGCAGTTTGTACAGCATGACCTTTAGAGCAAGAGTATTGTTGTGTTGTTTCTTTTCTTTTTCTTTTCTGATGGGTCCAGTCGTCCAGTTTCCACAGCTTTATTTCTGTGAGCTTTAGTTCTGATGTTGGTTTAGGTTAAAGGAAGATTCTCAGATCCTACGACCCTTTGTGGGTTGGTGTGTTGGGTTTTCCTTCTTTTGTCCATTTTGCCGGCCTGTTGTTGAAGTTGTTGTCTTTTCTGTAATAAATACTTAATTTTTTTGCTGTTACCCTCTGAACTATGTTGGATGTCTTGGTGATGAGCCTTTGAGGCTGTGGTAACACCACGTGACTCATCTTGTGTCTTATACATGATATTAATGTGGTTATTACATGGATAATGAATTATTATGTATCGTGATTTTATGATTCTTTCTTAAATACTTATTCTGTGATGTTTTCTTCCAACTGCTACAGCGGACGGACACAGCAGATAGACACAGATGATGATTTCATGTCTTTTTTTCATATTATGTTTTATGAAACGCCTCTTTGTTTAAGTTCTGGCTTTTGTGAACTTTGGGGCAGTTCCACTTTGAGCACCCGTGCTTGTTGTGTAACCTCTGCAGAGCTTACTATTAAAAAGACTCAAAGGCAACTCCAGTCTGAGAATTTCATTATTTCAAATCTCAAGATGAATTTCTATCACACCGTAAAGGACCCCCTCTTCATGACATCACTAACTCACAGCCGCCATGAGATCTTGAACGAAAACTTCTTCTTCAGGAGAGTCAGGTGAGTGAGGAGGGACAGGAGGACACGGGAGGTCCCAAGGAAGGTCAGGTGAGTGAGGGGGACAGGAGGACACAGGGAGGTCCCAAAGGAAGGTCAGGTGAGTGAGGGGGGACAGGAGGACACAGGGGAGGTCCCAAAGGAAGGTCAGGTGAGTGAGGAGGGGACAGGGGAGGTCCCAAAGGAAGGTCAGGTGAGTGAGGAAGGACAGGAGGGGACAGGGGAGGTCCAACAGGAAGGGCAGGTGAGTGGGAGGGGGACAGGAGGGGACAAGTTGGGTCCAGCAGGAAGGTCAGGTGAGTGAGGGGGGACAGGAGGAGACAAGTGGGGTCCAACAGGAAGGTCAGGTGAGTGAGGAAGGACAGGAGGGGACAGGGGAGGTCCAACAGGTAGATCAGGTGAGTGAGGAAGGACAGGAGGGGACAGGGAGTCCAACAGGAAGATCAGGTGAGTGAGGAAGGACAGGAGGGACAGGGGGAGTCCAACAGGTAGATCAGGTAGGTGAGGGGAACAGGCGGGGTCAACAGGTAGATCAGGTAGGTGAGGGGGAACAGGCGGGGTCCAACAGGTAGATCAGATGAGTGAGGGGGACAGGACGAGACAGATGGGGTCCAACAGGGCCAAGTAAGTGATATTGACATGGAGGAGATGAGGAGGTGCTTAAAGTTCCTCATTTGAAAAGAAAGACCAGGAGCAACAGTGGAAGCTCAAAGGCAAAAAGGAGCAGTGAAAGAAGGAGAGAGGAGCAGCAGAGTCCGAGTCCAACATGGAGACCGACTCTGCTGACAGTGAATCCTCCGACTTCAGGACAGGAAGCCAGAAGAGCACAAGAAGCTACAGTGCGGGGAAGATAAAAGTGTTTCTCCAGAAAACAAAGAATATGAAAGGATTGAAAATAGAAGATTATTTCTCTGATAAAGAGCAGCTCTCAAACTCTGCCCGGCTGCTCATGAGCAGCAAAGGCAGAGGAGGCTTCACTGACCAGGAAATATATAGACTAAAGAAGATTGTTCAAAGAATTAGCAGGTGGTCCTGAGCCACCTTAACACAACCAGTGGGGGTGGGCATCATCTTCTCCAAGAGCTTCACACCAGAGTCTTTGGAAGTGGAGGAGGTGGTGGAGGGCAGACTACTGGTGGTGAGGGCAAAGGTTGAGCAGTTTTATTTTGTCTTTATGAATGTTTATTCTCGGTCTCAGGATCCGACAGAGTCTGTTTTTTAAGGTTTTAGACACAGTTTTAAGCAAAGTTAAAATTCATGATTTTTTATTTTTAGGAGATTTTAATTGTACAGAAAATGATGTTTTAGACAGGAACCACCTAGAGCCCCACAGAGCATCGCAGCGTGCACTGAGGCAGCTGCTGCAGGCTCATGACCTGTGTGATGTGTGGAGAAGGATGAATGATAATAAAAGACAATACACCTGGACTCATTGCAGAGGGAATCTAATTTCCATGGCGAGATTGGACCGGTTTTATTGTTTTAAACATAATTTTAACATCTTCAAAAAGTGCATTATAGTCCCACAAGACGTGAACACTGGGTTGGATGGCCCCCTGTCGATGCAAGAACTCTACACGGCCCTGCAGAGCATGGAGGGGGGAAAGGCCCCTGGTATCGACGGGATTCCGGTAAAGTTCTTCAAGGATTTCTGGAACGAGATGGTGGAAGATCTTTTAACTGTTTTTAACGAGAGTTTTAGAGACTTGGTGCTGCCGATAAGCTGCAGGAGGGCGGTAATAACTCTCCTGCCAAAAAAAGGAGACTTACAGGAGATCAAAAACTGGCGTCCTGTGTCGCTCCTATGCACGGATTACAAGATCCTTTCCAAAGCGCTGGCAAACCGTCTGAGAGAGGTGATGGAGCAAGTGATTGACCAAGACCAGACCTACTGTGTGCCTGGTAGGTCTATCCTGGACAATGTGTCCTTAATTCGGGATATTGTGGACTTCTCTAGTTCATTAGGCATAAAAACTGGTCTCATTTCTCTAGACCAGGAAAAGGCTTTGACCGGGTTGAGCACCTTACCTCTGGAAGACTCTGGAGAGGTTCGGCCTCAGCCCATGTCTCATAGCTATGATCAAGGTTTTGTATCAGGACATTGAGAGTGTACTGAAGATTAATGGAGGCCTGAGTGCACCTTTTAAAGTGCACAGGGGGTGAGACAGGGCTGCTCGCTCTCAGGGATGTTATACGCACTTTCTATTGAACCAATGCTAAATAAGATAAGAGCTAACATTGAAGGTTTGATTTTAAATGATTTTTTAAAAAAGCCACATTTTATCAGCATATGCAAATGACATCATCGTCATTGTAAAAAAACAGAAGGATATTCAAGAACTCGGAAAAATTGTCATTGATTTTAAAACCATGTCAGCTGCCAGAGTAAACTGGGGGAAAAGTGAAGCACTGGCAGTTGGAAGTTGGGAGGGGTCTACCCAGTCTGCCGGGGTTGGTGTGGAGAAGAGACGGTCTCAAATACCTGGGGGTATATGTCGGCAATGAGTCCACAGTTCAGAAGAACTGGGAGGGGGTGGCTGAGAAAATACAAGGGAGACTTAACAAGTGGAAATGGTTGAAGCCACAATTATCGTACAGAGGCAGAACATTGATCATTAACAACCTGGTGGCTTCTGCTCTGTGGCACCGGCTCGCCTGCATGGAACCACCAAAAGGACTCACACAAAAACTACAAGCCATTTTAACAGATTTATTTTGGGACAGATTACACTGGGTGCCACAGTGTGTATTGTTTTACCAAAGGAGGTAGATTACAGTTCATCCAGAAATATCTCGCAGGTCCACAGGATGTTGTTTGGAGACAAGTGACAAACAGCATCCTGAGGGGGACAACTGGTCTGGGGTTAGACATGGCACTGTTCTTAATGGATTTTAAGGTTCTAACACTTTACGGATTATCTCCTTTTTATCAGTCACTTTTTAAGACATGGAACCTTTTTTAATGGAAAAGGCTGGAACCTGCAAACTCTCTGCACCGGCTATTGGAAGAGCCGCTAATCAATGGAGCCAGGCTGGATGTCCAGAGCAGCTCAACACCAGGCCTCACCAGCATGCTGTGCACCACCGGAGCTGTAACCCTGAGGAAGATGGTCGATGCAGCAGGTCCTGGACTGACCGACATCCCGGCTGTGGCTTCTCTCATCGGACAGTGATCCATGCGACAGGCAGGAAACATTTTAAACTTATGGATTAAGAGACTCACAGACGAGGAGGAACAAAAGCAAACGGGATGTGAGGACTGACACGGTGTGGAGGAGAAGACTGGATGTGGACAGCAAGGTCAAACCAGTGTGGAGGGTTTTATACAAACCACCGTTGAGGAAAAGGACTGGTGACCTGCAATGGAGGATTTTACGCGGTGCCCTCGAGGTTAACAGTTTTATTTCTATCATCAACCCAACAGTCAAATACAATTGTCCATTTTGTGGAGAAGCAGAAACAGTTTTTCATGCTTTTTATGATTGTAAAAGTCTCTGTTACCTTTTTAATACACTTCAGAATGTTTTTAAACAGTTTGATGAGCCATGGAGTAAGACTGCCTTCATCCTAGGAGTTGGATATAGAAAATCCAACCCTAGCAAGTGGAAATTATTAAACTGGATAGTAGGAGAAGCCAAACTGTCCATCTACAGCAGCAGGAAGAACAGAGTAGAGGACAGGACAGGACAAGAAGCACTTCCTGTTTTTATCTCGTTGCTGAAGGCCAGAGTCTGGGTAGATTTTAGGTTTTTTAAAGAAATGAAGAACTCTCCCTCTCTCTCTCCCTCTCTATCCTCTCCTCTCTCTCAATCTCTCTCTCTGCCCCCCCCCTCTCTCTCTCTCACTGTCTCTCTCTCTCTCTCTCTCTCTCTCTTTCTCTCTCTCTCTCTGTCTCTCTCTCTATCTCTCTCTCTCTCTCTGTCTCTGTCTCTCCTCTCTCTCTCTCTCTCTCTCTCTCTCTCTCTGTCTCTGTCTCTGTCTCTATCTCTCTCTCTCTCTCTCTCTCTCTCTCTTGCTCTCTCTTTAAACAGTAGCCTTCCTTCCATCTCTCTCTCCACGCAGCTCCACACGTGAACATTTTCATCACTACACTTATTGAGGTTAAAACTGTGGGTGTGAGTGGTTTATTCTGCCCTTCACAGAACAAGACGTGAAGAAGAGGGGGACGATTCATCTGCAGTGTACAGCACAGTCACCAAACACTGAAGAAACACAACATGAATCTGTTGTTTATATGTGGATTTTACAGCCTCACGGAACCAGAAGAAATAAAACATATAGACATGTGCAGTGTTTGCAAAGGTTTGTTTTCTTTCTTGATGGGTTGGTTAACCCAGATTACAAATTCTCTCACTTCTCACTTTGGAAGCCACGAAAGGTAAAAGTAAGAAAGTTGTTCTTCTTCTCCCCTATTCACGTTTCCATGGTGACATGTCAAACTTTGATGTTTCACCATGAAACAGGAATTTGTTTTAACTCAAATTTACAACGTCTAATCTTCACTAAACTTCACGTTTGATACTGAATATAAAGATGGACAACATGACAGCTACCCCAAAGTGAAGCCAAATGATATCTGTCACCCCTGTTGGCTGGCTGCAGTATTTGTCATAAACCCGTCCTCTTCCATGTCAGTGGATGGGACATGGACCAAACTAAAAATGTCTGTCTACAAATCAAATACATTTTTCTCAAAGATGGTGCCTGTCATTCTTGGTAGTTCTTCTCACACTGGTGCATCTTCAAGTGTTCATTTTTTTAAATCATTCATATTCAGTCACAGTCATTGTGCCCCCTACTGGTCACTGGAAGTAACCCTTGTGTTAATTACCCGTCGGTTTACAAGGAATGTTCATGTCGTGTTCTACTCTTGATATACAGCAGCATAGTGCGTGCAGGGTGTGTTCTCCGGTGCACATAGTGGACACAGGAAGCATGTACACAGCTGCACACTTCACGCCGAATTAGCATCTTTCTCAATCGTGCAGTGTCGGACGGTTGAGAAAAGTAAACCTCGGTCCACTGGCTGGATCGAGGGGGCAGGCCTGTTCAACGCTGCTTACAGCTTTAGTTGAGGATGATTCAGGTTTGGTGGGAACAGCCACTAAAGTCTCAACGTCGGCAAAACGAAGGACCTGATCGTGGACTACAGGAAGAGACAAGGAGTAGAACACGCCCCCCTCTCCATCAACAGGACTATGGTGGAGCGAGTCAGCAGCTTCAGGTTCCTCGGTGTCCACATCAGTGATGACCTGACCTGGACCCACCACACAGACTCCATCAGGAAGACGGCCAGACAGCGGCTCTTCTTCCTCCGGAGGCTCAACATGGATGCCAGGATTGTTTTTTTTCTTTAGGTGTATATATATATTTATATATATATATTTTATTGTCTATTTTAATCTTTTGATATTCTATTTTATATTATTTTATTCAATATTATTTTTTGCTTGTAATATTCGGAGCATTGCTATAAGAGCCTGTGACCCGAGCATTTCATTGCCAGCGACTGCTTAAGGTAATTGTTGTGCATTTGACATTAAACTCTTGAATCTTGAATCTTGAAGTCGTTTCTCACACTCTGTTAAATGAAGAAATTCACAGTTTGTACAAAACACAAGTTAATCTTTGTTTTAAGTTTAATCTAACACCATCGGGCTCAGCATGCACGTAAGTGTAGAGAGGAAGGAAGGGGGGTGTGTTTAACAGTTTAAATTTATCTTTATCTTACAGAATCTGTCTCTATTCTCAGACGTGTCTGTGATGTGACTGAGTTTCATCTTGTGCACATTATTTATCTGTGGACGTTTTTATTGTTTGAAGTCACAGACGAGAGCAGCAGCTACTATGAGTGTAACTGCAGCAGCGAGTGGATTTGTTGTCCTTCTTCTCACTGTGACAGGTACTGTACGTCTACATTCATGTTTCACTCTATTTTACACTCGGACTTCTGATTCACCTGAAGTGAGTTTGAGAAAGAAAGTAAAAATATAAATGAACCATTCATTCATTTTCAGATCACCACCTGTAAAGTGATGCAGAAAGAAAATATATGAAGGAATTATCATCAGTATTATTGTTTTCATCTTTGTTTAGAAGTTTCTATCGTCTAGAGCTCAAAATATTAAAGAGTCTGCAACTTATTATTATTATTATTATTATTATTATAATCATCATGACTGAGTTCCTCTCCTCTCGATGCAGGAGTTGTCATCAGTGTGTGGAGTCATCAGTTGAAATGCTATGGAATGCTGCTCATGGAAATGTGTTTCTGTGCCGGTGACACCCAGTGACCTCAGGCATCTTGTTTTCAGGTCGTCTCGTTGTCTGATTCTTGTGAACGCAATATCTCAAGATCCCTTTGAGGGAATTTCTTCAAACTTGGTACAAATGTTCATCACTTGGACTCAAAGATGAACTGATGATGTTTTGGTGGTTGAAGGTCAAGGTCACAGTGGCCTCATGAAACATGTTTTGGCCTCTCGATCATGATATTTCTAGTCTGCCTTTGGAGAATTTCCTCAAAATTTAAGTGAAAAGATGAACTAATCACATTTCAAAGCTCAAACGTCACAGTGACCTCATATGATTCTGGAAAAAGGAACACAGACTGAAAATGCTCTGGTTGGTGGAGGCATCCTACAGCAGGGTGGTAATTCTAGTTTGTGCTGTGGTTACAGTGGTGCAGGCTGCTG
Source organism: Hippoglossus stenolepis (assembly GCF_022539355.2). NCBI lineage: Eukaryota > Metazoa > Chordata > Actinopteri > Pleuronectiformes > Pleuronectidae > Hippoglossus > Hippoglossus stenolepis. Next base: position 27,429,751 of record NC_061484.1, read on the forward strand.
ATGGCTGGGGAGTGAGGTGCACTCCTACTCAGATCTGTGCTGTAAAAGGATCGAAGGTGCAAATACGCTGCTCCTACTGGCACCCATCCAGAATAGATGACCTTGATGTTGCAGTGGAGCAAACGTACTGGTTTACTAAAGGGCAGGATAGTGAACCTGTGGATCTGAGAGCAGCCTCTGAGTACACAGGGCGTGTGCAGTATCACTGTGGAAACAAGGCCTGCACTCTGACCATCACAGACCTGAGAGAGAGCGACTGGATGTGTACCAGTTCAGGTTCATAACAAACCAACCTACTGGGAGTTTTACTGGTTCACCTGGAGTCTCCTTGTCTGTCACAGGTAACATTTCAGTTGGAAACAGTGAATCTATGGTTTGTTTATGTAGACAGCTCTGTCTAAAATGATGTGTGTGTTTCTTTACTTTCACAGGTGTCCAGGTGATCAGCACAGAATCATCAGGTTGCAGGACAGAGGACTGTTCATGGTCACGTGTGGAGTGTCAAACCAGTTGTTCTCCAACTCCCAGTCCGTCCTACATCTGGTACAAGAACGAACAAAAGACACTGGGAGAAAAATCTTATAGTGCCTACTTTTATTCAACAGACAGCATTTCCTGTGCTGTGAGAGGCCACGAGGATTTCCCCTCTGCTCCAGTGTGTGAGTTTACTTCTTCCAATGACCAATGATGTTCTGCTCTTTTAACCTTCTTAGCTAATACACTGACTAGAGTCCGAAATGGATTTGAGGGCTGATGCAGAGTAAAAGAAAGTCTGACACATCAGCTGACATATCATATATTAAAAGAACATTGTCATTGATTCCTAAGATGTTTGTTATCAAACCTTTATGATAAATATTCTGCAGTTGAACAATGAATTTGAATGAGTCCAAACTAGAGTGGCAGTAGTAGTAGAGCACATTCCTCCACCAAGGCCCAACAGTCCATTCAATTCAATCAAGCTGCTCCATATTTCACACACTCCTCGATATCACTCCTCTAAATATGTCGGATCTTTTCCATCAAGATCCATGAATTTGATTCTGGGAAAACGTGGACATTTTGAAAAACACGATCTTGCAATGCTAAAGAAAATAAAACTAAAATCCTGGATCTGCACCAAAATCTTTCCAGTAATTGTTGCGTAATTGTGCACGAACACCAACCAGCCAACGGACTGGGGTGAAAACATAACCTCTGGGTGGAGGTGATGAAAGCAAATCACAAATACAACCACATATGTAGAGCTGGAATTCAAAACGTCATCGTCTTTACTGTAAAGCTAAATGTAGCATCTTTTCTGCATTGTTTATTTCCTGACATGGGAAACAGCCATCTGTGAATTATTGTTAAATACAGCAGTAAAGATTATAGTTGTCATGGTGATAGTCAAAAGGTTTTTGTTTTTCAGGTGTCCATGGAAATTCATGCGACAGAGTGAATTACATCGACAGGAACATCTGTGCCTTTAAAGGCTCATCAGTGGACATCTCTTGCAGTTACAGCAGTCACTATGATCCTATCACTAAGTCCTGGTTCGTTGCTGAGCAGCTGTATCACCCTCGAGCTGTGGACTTACTCAAAGACCCAGAGTTCACACATCGTGTTCAGGTCCTTGAACCAGAGCGAGGGCGCTCCACTCTGAGAATAATGAACCTGAGACTGAGCGATTCAGCCCAGTATCGCTTCACATTCAAATCACAGAGGTCTGAATGGGAGAGAAGTTTCCCTGGCACAACTCTGACTGTCACAGGTACTGAGGAACACTAAGTCACTGTGTTGTTCAGTGGTTCTCAACCTGGGGTCCCACAGCTGCTTCTATGTGTGTTTCCTGTTGACAGATCCAGATGTTCAGGTGATCTGGTCTCCGATTGGTCCAACACTGACTTGTCACAGCAGCTGTCTTCTCTCTGGTCGTCCCTCCTTTGTCTGGTACAAGAATGGAACAGAAATTCACGGGGAAACGTCTCCAACTTTCAGGGGATTCCTTCACCCTGAAAACAGCTATTCCTGTGCTTATGAGCATCACCACTCGTCCCCTGTGTGTGAGTTTACATCTTACATTTTCACTTCATCTTTTCCCTTCAGATTTTGCATGTATGTGAACAGGACACATGCAAATCCCACTCAGTGATTCCCAAGACAGAGGTGACATGTTCAGTTTTGTGAAGTCTGTATTTAATACAAACAATAATTACTTGGTAAAACTACTAAACACTAAAGGGGGCCTTCCTGTGTCCAAAAGTAAATCAAACACTCTTCTAAAGATGCTGAGAACCAGGGACGGCTGCAAACTATTAAAAGACTATATTCAGCTGAAAAGTTAATATTCACTATAATATTCAGTAAGTTTGGTTCATGTGTTGAGTTATTTTGTACATTCACACACACGGGCTGAAAACAATACCCTCAGTACCTGCTTCTGTCTGTGCTGGCGCCCCGGGTTAATGATGATCATCTATATTTAAGTAGCACTTATCAAAACCAGAGATTGAAAAGTTCTTCAATTTGGTTAATGAATATTTCTGAGTTGATTTCATGATCTTGCATGTTTTACACCAGACGCTCCAAAGTCTCCCTCTGTGTCAGTGAGTCCCTCTGGTGAGATCATGGAGGGCAGCTCGGTGACTCTGACCTGCAGCAGTGATGCTAACCCAGCAGCTAAATACACCTGGTACAAGGAGGACGAGGACTCACCAAAAGCATCAGGACAAATCTTCACCATCACTAATATCACAGCTGAACATGGTGGAAATTATCAGTGTGAGGCCCAGAACACACAAGGACGTAGTAAGGCCACCTTACATCTGACTGTTGGAGCAGGTGATGCACATGAACAATACTGACTGACCAACAGCATCACCTGGCAAACTGAGTCATCAGTCTAACCACACTGCTAATGTCTCCTGTCTGTTGTCTAGGGAAGTCAGTGATAATCATGAATATCATCAGGCTGACTCTGGTGGTCGTGCTGGTTCCAGTGCTTGTCTGGACTCTGTGGACGAGGTAAAACAATACAAATCCATCAGTTCACCCTCTGCTCTTTTACTGTCTTCTTCAAATGTCTTCAAACACTAGTTTCAGTGTTATGAAGTTCATTTTGTGAAATGTTGTGTTTGTTGTTGTTTTCGATCCAGGATGAAGAAAACTCTGAGCTTGAAGTCAGAAGCGAATGAAGCTGTGGAGATGATGAAGGTGAGAGACAGTGAGGCCAAAAGAATGACTCCATATCACTGTTTTCATCTCACAATGTTAGAGAAAGAGATAAAACATTTCTTGGATCAGCTACTTTGTCTGAATCTGCCCCAAAATGTAAAAGGTTCTTTCCATTGACCGTATATTAAAATGGACGTAGACTCTGGGTCTAGAAAGTGAAGTGAATGATCCACTTAGAGTCAAATAGACCATAAAGCACCGCAGGCATTGGGGCATGGATACCGTGTGATTGACAGCTAGTACTGGGTGCAGGTCGCAGGTTTAGGTGGGCGGGCAGTGTCCTTGGGCCCTGAGTCAGGCTCCACCCCCTCTCCTCCAAATATGGTTACTTCTGGTTTCAAAAAACCAAGATGGCGCTGGACAACATGTCAAAAATGGAGGCTTCAAAATGGCAGCTCACAAACCAATGGGTGACGTCACGGTGCGTTGACACTTCTTTCTTGGCCCATGTCCCATCCTTCCACCAAGTTTTGTGGAAATCAGTTTAGCAGTTTTTGTGTAATCCTGCTGATGAACAAACAAACGAATGGACAGGGGGCGCAACAACGTTCAAACTATTTTGAATGAACTGTGATTATATGCAGGTTTCATGAATAAAGTCCAGTGAGGCTTAATATTTTCTCATCTCTCCCCCATCAGTCACACAACTGTCCTGAGTATGAGAACGTCGCTGCTGCAGCACAGACAGAAGACACAGAGGAGCAGGAAGACCTGGTGTGAAGCCTCAGGTCAGAGCCACTGTGACAAACATAACCAAGATGGACGACTTCAGAGTACATCCGCATGCGCAGTTTACAGAAACCATAGTGTGTAGTTAATAAATACAGGAAATCTGTCCAAGCAACAAAATATCTGAGTGCAAGCGCAGAGTTTGAGCACAAGCAGAGCAAATCTAAGCACCAGCAGGAGCTGTGTGAGTGCAAGCGCAGGGTTTTGAGTAAAACAACACAAAATCTGAACGTGCAAGTCCAGCTCTCAAACTAAAAGACCACACTTTTTAATAAAGAGGAAAACCCGTACATTTCCTTTCTACTCATGGTTTCCTGTTTTCTTTTCTCCTCAGGTGCACTGTGATTGGTTGATGAAAGTATATGAGAGGAAACAGGAAGTATCTCTCTTTCCATCCCGGTTGCAGCAGCAGCAGTTTGTACAGCATGACCTTTAGAGCAAGAGTATTGTTGTGTTGTTTCTTTTTCTTTTCTGATGGGTCCAGTCGTCCAGTTTCTGCAGCTTTATTTCTGTGAACTTTAGTTCTGATGTTGGTTTAGGTTGAAGGAAGATTCTCAGGTCCTACGACCCTTTGTGGGTTGGTGTGTTGGGTTTTCCTTCTTTTGTCCATTTTGCCGGCCTGTTGTTGAAGTTGTTGTCTTTTCGACAATAAATAGTTTTTTTTGCTGTTACCCTCTGAACTATGTTGGACGTCTTGGTGATGAGCCTTTGAGGCTGTGGTAACACCACGTGACTCATCTCGTGTCTTATACATGATATTAATGTGGTTATTACATGGATAATGAATTATTATGTATCGTGATTTTATGATTCTTTCTTAAATAAAATGTTTTTGGTCTTTTGTTTTCACTCCTTATCTATTTGTTTGTTTGTTTTTCAGCAGAATTAAACCAGAAAACTAAAAACTGATTTTTCCTCAAACTCATCAAATTTGGGCAGGAATCCTGATAAAGGGGCGGAGCCAGGAGCCTGTTTGTATCACTTTCTTTATAATTGTGAGACTGATGAAAACAGTCAGGATCATTTAGAGGACTGGTTTCTATGAGTGATTGAACTCTGGTGCAGCTCGATTGAATTGAGGGAGATTGAATTGATGGAGGCTGGCATGTGCACACATAGACACCAAAGGGGGCTTGAGCCACTGCCCTTTTTCTTCCTCGAGAGAAAGTGCCCTTTTTTAAATAAATGAACATTATATTCCTGTTTGCGCACAGCTTCCCTGTCAAACAAATATATTGAAATATAATAAAACATCTAAATATCAGGTGGGGAGATTAGACTAGTCTCTATAAACCAGCACCTCGGACACGGAGACCTGAGACTCCTCCTCACTGATCGACCCGGTATTGAGCAGGACCCGCCCTCCCCTGACCCTGCCCCTGCATCCTCTGGAAACCTGGACTCCTACCCCAAGGAGGAGAAGATGGAGGCTTCTTCATCGTCATCCTCCTCCTCGTTCTCCTCCTCTTCCTCCCTGCTGCAGGAGGCGTTTGCTCAGGAGAACCTGAGCCACCGCGATGCGGGGATGGGGAGGGGCCACGGGAGGAGGGGCGGGGTGACGGGATGATGTCTGGATCCTCAGAGGAAGTGAAGGAGGAGAAAGAGATGGCCGCCAAGACCAGCAGCAGCTTGGCTCCGCCCCTCTCAGAGGCGCCACCTTCCCATCTGCCCTTGGGTTGGTGGGGGAGGGGTCAGAGGACTGCAGTGGCCACACCCTGCAGGTGTTTCCAAGCGCCGGCCCCCCACCTGATATGCTGGACATGCTGCACAGGACGGTGGAAGCCATTATCGCCATAGTTACCAAACTGTCCGTTGTAATGGAAAATTCCACTGACCAGGTGTCTCACTGCTGTGATACTGTCTAGCTGACAGGATGGAACCCTTGTTTGGCGGTGTCTCACTGCTGTGACCTTGACAAACAGGGTGTCTGCCCTTATTCGGTGATGTTTTCTTCCAACTGCTACAGCGGACGGACACAGCAGATAGACACAGATGATGATTTCATGTCTTTTTCATATTATGTTTTATGAAACGCCTCTTTGTTTAAGTTCTGGCTTTTGTGAACTTTGGGGCAGTTCCACTTTGAGCACCCGTGCTTGTTGTGTAACCTCTGCAGAGCTTACTATTAAAAAGACTCAAAGGCAACTCCAGTCTGAGAATTTCATTATTTCAAATCTCAAGATGAATTTCTATCACACCGTAAAGGACCCCCTCTTCATGACATCACTAACTCACAGCCGCCATGAGATCTTGAACGAAAACTTCTTCTTCAGGAGAGTCAGGTGAGTGAGGAGGGACAGGAGGACACAGGGGAGGTCCCAAAAGAAGGTCAGGTGAGTGAGGGGGGACAGGAGGACACAGGGGAGGTCCCAAAGGAAGGTCAGGTGAGTGAGGGGGGACAGGAGGACACAGGGAGGTCCCAAAGGAAGGTCAGGTGAGTGAGGAGGGGACAGGGGAGGTCCCAAAGGAAGGTCAGGTGAGTGAGGAAGGACAGGAGGGGACAGGGGAGGTCCAAAAGGAAGGGCAGGTGAGTGGGAGGGGGACAGGAGGGGACAAGTTGGGTCCAGCAGGAAGGTCAGGTGAGTGAGGGGGGACAGGAGGAGACAAGTGGGGTCCAACAGGAAGGTCAGGTGAGTGAGGAAGGACAGGAGGGGACAGGGGAGTCCAACAGGTAGATCAGGTGAGTGAGGAAGGACAGGAGGGGACAGGGAGTCCAACAGGAAGATCAGGTGAGTGAGGGGAACAGGGGGTCCAACAGGTAGATCAGGTAGGTGAGGGGAACAGGGGGTCCAACAGGTAGATCAGGTAGGTGAGGGGAACAGGCGGGGTCCAACAGGTAGATCAGGTTGAGGGGAACAGGCGGGGCCAACAGGTAGATCAGGTGAGTGAGGGGGGACAGGAGGAGACAGACGGGGTCCAACAGGGCCAAGTAAGTGATATTGACATGGAGGGAGATGAGGAGGTGCTTAAAGTTCCTCATTTGAAAAGAAAGACCAGGAGCAACAGTGGAAGCTCAAAGGCAAAAAAGGAGCAGTGAAGAAAGAAGGGAGAGGAGCAGCAGAGTCAGAGTCCAACATGGAGACCGACTCTGCTGACAGTGAATCCTCCGACTTCAGGACAGGAAGCCAGAAGAGCACAAGAAGCTACAGTGCGGGGAAGATAAAAGTGTTTCTCCAGAAAACAAAGAATATGAAAGGATTGAAAATAGAAGATTATTTCTCTGATAAAGAGCAGCTCAAATTCTGCCCGGCTGCTCATGAGCAGCAAAGGCAGAGGAGGCTTCACCGACCAGGAAATATATAGACTAAAGAAGATTGTTCAAAGAATTAGCAGGTGGTCCTGAGCCACCTTAACACAACCAGTGGGGGGGTGGGCATCATCTTCTCCAAGAGCTTCACACCAGAGTCTTTGGAAGTGGAGGAGGTGGTGGAGGGCAGACTACTGGTGGTGAGGGCAAAGGTTGAGCAGTTTTATTTTGTCTTTATGAATGTTTATGCTCCGGTCTCAGGACCCGACAGAGTCTGTTTTCTAAAGGTTTTAGACACAGTTTTAAGCAAAGTTAAAATTGATGATTTTTATTTTAGGAGATTTTAATTGTACAGAAGATGATGTTTTAGACAGGAACCACCTAGAGCCCCACAGAGCATCGCAGCGTGCACTGAGGCAGCTGCTGCAGGCTCATGACCTGTGTGATGTGTGGAGAAGGATGAATGATAATAAAAGACAATACACCTGGACTCATTGCAGAGGGAATCTAATTTCCATGGCGAGATTGGACCGGTTTTATTGTTTTAAACATAATTTTAACATCTTCAAAAAGTGCAGTATAGTCCCACAAGACGTGAACACTGGGTTGGATGGCCCCCTGTCGATGCAAGAACTCTACACGGCCCTGCAGAGCATGGAGGGGGGAAAGGCCCCTGGTATCGACGGGATTCCGGTAAAGTTCTTCAAGGATTTCTGGAACGAGATGGTGGAAGATCTTTTAACTGTTTTTAACGAGAGTTTTAGAGACTTGGTGCTGCCGATCAGCTGCAGGAGGGCGGTAATAACTCTCCTGCCAAAAAAAGGAGACTTACAGGAGATCAAAAACTGGCGTCCTGTGTCGCTCCTATGCACGGATTACAAGATCCTTTCCAAAGCGCTGGCAAACCGTCTGAGAGAGGTGACGGAGCAAGTGATTGACCAAGACCAGACCTACTGTGTGCCTGGTAGGTCTATCCTGGACAATGTGTCCTTAATTCGGGATATTGTGGACTTCTCTAGTTCATTAGGCATAAAAACTGGTCTCATTTCTCTAGACCAGGAAAAGGCTTTTGACCGGGTTGAGCACCTTTACCTCTGGAAGACTCTGGAGAGGTTCGGCCTCAGCCCATGTCTCATAGCTATGATCAAGGTTTTGTATCAGGACATTGAGAGTGTACTGAAGATTAATGGAGGCCTGAGTGCACCTTTTAAAGTGCACAGGGGGTGAGACAGGGCTGCACCAGACAAGGTCTGGTGCATATCCAAAGCAGAATAGCCACTTTTAGATTACAGTTCATCCAGAAATATCTCGCAGGTCCACAGGATGTTGTTTGGAGACAAGTGACAAGCAGCATCCTGAGGGGGACAACTGGTCTGGGGTTAGACATGGCACTGTTCTTAATGGATTTTAAGGTTCTAACACTTTACGGATTATCTCCTTTTTATCAGTCACTTTTTAAGACATGGAACCTTTTTTAATGGAAAAGGCTGGAACCTGTAACCTCTGCACCGCCATTGGAAGAGCCACAATCAATGGAGCCAGGCTGGATGTCCAGAGCAGCTCACCAGGCCTCACCAGCATGCTGTGCACCACCGGAGCTGTAACCCTGAGGAAGATGGTCGATGCAGCAGGTCCTGACTGACCGACATCCCGGCTGTGGCTTCTCTCATCGGACAGGTGAGATCCATGCAACAGGCAGGAAACATTTAAACTTATGGATTAAGAGACTCACAGACGAGGAGGAACAAAAGCAAAACGGGATGTGAGGACTGACACGGTGTGGAGGAGAAGACTGATGTGACAGCAAGGTCAAAACCAGTGTGTGAGGGTTTTATACAAACCACTGAAGAGGAAAAGGACTGGTGACCTGCAATGGAGGATTTACGCGGTGCCTCGAGGTTAACAGTTCATTTCTATCATCAACCCAACAGTCAAATGCAATTCTTCATTTTGTGGAGAAGCAGAAAATGTTTTCTATGCTTTTGTAAAAAGTCTCTGCTTACCTTTTACTAATTTCAGAATGTTTTAAACAGTTTGATGAGCCATGGAGTAAGACTGCTCTCTTCATCCTAGAGAGTTGGATGAGGAAAACTAACCCTAGCAAGTGGAAATTATTAAACTGATAGTAGGAGAAGCCAAACTGTCCATCTACAGCAGCAGGAAGAATAGAGTAGAGGACAGTGACAGGACAAGAAGCACTTCCGTTTTTATCTCGGTTGCCAAGGCCAGAGTCTGGGTAGATTTTAGGTTTTTTAAAGAAATGAAGAACTCTCTCCTCTCTCTCCTCTATCCTCTCCTCTCTCTCAATCTCTCTCTGCCCCCTCTCCCTCTCTCTCTCTCTCTCTCTCTCTCTCTCACTGTCCCCTCTCTCTCTCTCTCTCTCTCTCTCTCTCTCGCCTCTCTCTCTCTCTCTCTCTCTCTCTCTCTCTCTCTCTCTCTCTGTCTCTATCTCTCTGTCTCTCTCTCTCTCTTCTCACGCCGCTCTTCTCTCTCTCTCTCGCCGTCTCTCTCTCTTGCCTTCTTTAAACAGTAGCCTCTTCCATCTCTTCTACGCAGCTCCACACGTGAACATTTTCATCACCACACTCTATTGAGGTTAAAACTGTGGGGTGTGAGTGGTTTATTCGCCCTTCATATACCTCCAAGATTGTGAAGAAGAGGGGGGACGTATTCATCTGCAGTGTACAGCACAGTCACCAAACACTGAAGAAACACAACATGAATCTGTTGTTTATATGTGATTTTATAGCATCAATGGAACCAGAAGAAATAAAACATAGACATGTGTGCTCTTAAAGGTTGTTTTCTTCTGATGGGTTACAACTCCAGATTACAAATTCCTCCTACCTCTCACTTTGGAAGCCACGAAAGGTAAAGGTAAGAGAAAGTTGTTCTCTCCTTCTCCCACAATTGAAAATATTTCCCAGGCTCAATTCAGGGTGTAGAGTTAGCCTCAGGTTAGGCTAACTCTGACCGTAATGTATGTTAATGGGTAAAATGTTACAAATAACAATAATATTAACTTCTAAATATTATAAATTGTAATTAGTTGTAACCATATCAGAACAGCTAAAAGATTTTACATAACCAATGGAAGTGACCAATAAATAAATCTAATGAAGAATTGAACGATAATAATATTTAAAGGACTATTGAGGTCAGCGCTGAGAATCATGAAGCACTCGACATAAAACTAGGTCAACAAGTTTATTACTAATAATGTTTCTGGACGACAAAGTGACAGTCACATTTTGAAGATTTAACAGGAGATTGTTACAGAAGTGACACCTGCTCATCCAGGAACACAAAAAGCTTTGTGTCATATATTCACGTTTCCATGGTGACATGTCAGTTTACTAAATACCATGAAACAGGAATTTGTTTTAACTCAAATTTACAACGCCCAATCTTCACTAAACTTCCACGCTGATACTGAATATAAAGATGGACAAATATGACAGCTACTCCCAAAGTGAAGCCAAATGATATCTGTCACCCCCTGGTGGCTGGCCGCAGTGCATTTGTCATAAACCCGGCCCTCTTCCATGTGTCAGTGATGGGACATGGGACCAAACTAAAATGTCTGTCTACAAATCAAATACCTTTTGCTCAAAGATGGTGCCTGTCATTCTTGGTAGTTCTTCTCACACTGGTGCATCTTCAAGTGTTAATTTTTTTAAATCATTCATATTCGTCATTGTGCCCTACTGGGTCACTGGAAGTAACCCTTGTGTTAATTACCCTTCTCGGTTTACAAGGGAATGTTCATGTCGTGTTCTACTCTTGATATACAGTGGGGCATAAAGTGCGTGCAGGGTGTGTTCTCCGGTGCCACATAGTGGACACAGGGAAGCATGTGGCCAGCTGCACACTTCACGCCGGAATTAGCATCTTCTCAATCGTGCAGTGTCGGACGGGGTTGAGAAAAGTAAAAACCTCTGCGTCCACTGGCTGGATCGAGGGGGTAGGCCTGTTCACCGCTGCTACAGCTTTAGTTGAGGAAGATTCAGGTTTGGTGGGAATAGCCACTAAAGTCGCTTCTAACACTTCAGTTAAATGAGGAAATTACAGTTTGTACAAACACAAGTTACTTTGTTTTAGGTTTAATATAACATCATCGTCTCAGTAAGAATGTATGTAGAGAGGAAGGTTAGCTATATTTAACAGTTTAAATTTATCTTTTTCTTACAGAATCTGTCTTTAATTTCTGTGACTCTTCTGTGTTGTGGTAGACGGTTCGTGATGTGACTGGAGTTTCATCTGTGTACATTATTTATCTGTGTGGACGTTTTTATTGTTTGAAGTCACAGACGAGAGCAGCAGCTACTATGAGTGTAACCGCAGCAGCGAGTGGATTTGTTGTCCTTCTTCTCACTGTGACAGGTACTGCACGTCTACATTCATGTTTCACTCTATTTTACACTGACTTCTGATTCACCTGAAGTGAGTTTGAGAAAGAAAGTAAAAATATAAATGAACCATTTATTCATTAGATCACCACCTGTAAAGTGCGATGCAGAAAGAAAAATATATGAAGGAATTATCATTTGTATTAATTTGTATCTTTGTTTAGTTTAATGCCTAGAGCCCAAAATATTACAGAGGCTGAAACATGTTATTATTATACAATCATGACTGAGTTCTCTCCTCTCGATGCAGGAGTTGTCAATAGTGTGTGGAGTCACTAGTTGAAATGCTATGGAATGCTGCTCTATCGAAATGTGTTTCTGTGCCGGTGACACTCCAGTGACTCTAGGCATCTTGTTTTCAGGTCGTCTCGTTGTCTGATTCTTGTGGAACTAATATCTCAAGATCCCTTTTGAGGGAATTTCTTCAAATTTGGGTACAAATGTTCATCACTTGGACTCAAGATGAACTGATGATGTTTTGGCAAGTTGAAGGTCAGTCACAGTGGCCTCATGAAACATGTTTGTGGCCTCTCGATCATGATATTTCTAGTCTGCCTTTGGAGAATTTCAAAATTTATGAAAAGATGAATTCAATCACATTTCAAAATCCGAACGCTACAGTGACCTCATATGATTCTTTGAAAAAGGAACAGACTGGAAAATGCTCTGCTGGTGGAGGCATCCTACAGCAGGGTGGTAATTCTAGCTTGTGCTGTGGTTACAGTGGTGCAGGCTGCTGATGGCTGGGAGTGAGGTGCACCTCTACTCAGATCTGTGCTGTAAAAGGATCCACAGGTAAATACGCTGCTCCTACTGGCACCCATCCAGAATAGATGACCTTGATGTTGCAGGAGCAAACGTGATTGGTTTACTAAAGGGCAGGATAGTGAACTCTGTGGATCTGAGAGCAGCCTCTGAGTACACAGGGCGTGTGCAGTATCACTGTGGAAACAAGGGCTCGCACTGACCATCACAGACCTGAGAGACAGCGATTTGATGTACTAGTTCAGGTTCATAACAAACTAATAGACTTGGGAGTTTTACTGTCTACCTTGAAGTCTCCTTTGTCTGTCAGCAGGCAATACTCTCAGTTGGAAACAGTGAATCTATGGTTTGTTTATGTGGACAGCTCTGTCTAAAAAGGGATGTGTCTTTCTTTACTTGCCAGGTGTCCAGGTGCTCAGTACAGAATTATCAGGTTGCTCCCTGAGTGACTGTTCATGGTCACGCAGGAGGTCAAACCAGTTGTCCTCCAACTCCCAGTCCGTCCTACATCTGGCACAATAACGTCCTTTACATTTTAGAATGTGCAGATATGGGTCGTTTGACTTCTGCCCCATAAATATTCACAGTCAGACCATCAGTAATAAGAGTGAATCCACCAGCATCTGTTAAAACATCCATAAAGCTTTCACCATCCTCAGTAAACTTGAAAGATATTTCCTTCACTGTGCACATTCACGTTTACTATAAAACAGCTCTCAGCAGACAGACAGTGGTGAAAACAAAACCTGCCCTGTGCAATACCGCCACATACACTCCTCCCAGCAGGGGGAGCAGTGGCTCATTAACAGCTTAAGAAACACGCCCACAAACAGGCCACTTGAACAGGGCTCTTCACACATTTTATTAGAAAAGAAACTGTCTTTATATTCACTCAGAACATAGCATGAGTTGTTTTTGTAAATGTTTCAGTCCTCACCTTTTAAGTATTGTGATTTCGTGAAATGATAAAGTAAAAGTTATTTCATCATAGTTTCACCTTGGATCATGGAGATCAGCATCATTGATCAGCTATTGCAGTTTTCCTCGCTGTGACTCTCTCCGTGTTCCTACTGATCAGGTGAGCAAATCTGTTCCACTCAAGCTTTGTACGATGAATTCCTGAAAATCTGTCCTGTTAAATTAAATAACTCAATTATTATGTATATTGTTTGTTATTTGGTTCCAATTGATCAGAAGAAAGAGAAAATCCTCAGCAATCTGCTGATCCTGGGGACAGACTTGACCAGTTGCGAGCAGGTGAGACACAGTTCAGCGTCCAACTTTTCAAACGCCACTATTTCTCATCAAACCCTTTTCTCTGTCATGAAGATTAAAAACTAGTTATTAAAATCACAGTCGTAAAACCGCCATTGTAAAACAATCATCTGGTGTTTGAATTTCCTTCTGGTAATCTATCCATTTGGCTGAAATTGCTGAGTGTTATAATTTTCTGTGTTGCAAGTGTGTTTGTTCAACAGTTTTTGCTGAACTATGATAATTTCGATGCTGCTCTAAGTTTGTTGATTTGTAATATGCTGCTTTAAATCTTGTGGAAGCTTGTAAAGATTGTATTGATTGGTTCAGATATATTTAGTTTGGAGCACTGTGTAATGTGGAGCATCACCATTGGGTGTGGCTGTGTAACACGTTGATTTTGCGTTGTTCTGTCTGGAGACTATGTGTGAGACTGTTCGTGAGTCTGTCTCTGCTGGGACAAATAGTTTTCAGTGTTGGCTGCAGTGTGGGATGCAGCTCTATACTCAAAGGTTGATCGGCTAGAGCAGTCGTGGTTCTTTCATATCTGTATTTAGGAGTATGTTGCCCTTTACTTGAATTTGGAGGTAATTGTGTTACAAGTTTGGAGAGATAGCTTGTGTGTGGCATTGGAGTGTCGGTGAGTAGGGCGTGGCGCATCATGAGACGGAGAGTTGTGTACTTGTTGCTTGTTTGAAACAAGAGAGAAAGAAGGAGCAAGGGGTGTGGGGTCCTATCCCCTTCCTTCGCTCCCTCCAAGTTTCTGTGAGCCTGACTTTTCTTTTTTAAGTGCCTGTGTCTGTAGACCTGCAGTTGTATTAAAGTGTTATATAATTAAATGGATACACACTATACACCCAAAAATATAGTGCTGCAAGAGTTTTTATCAATGATTTGCTGACAGATAGTTTTGGGTTCAGGGATTATATTGTGTGTGTAGCTCTGACTCTAATTAAATGATGTTACACATCTTGTTTCACCAAACTTGGCTGCAGCACGTGAACATCCAGCTCCTAGATGTAGTCTTATCTTTACACAACTGAGGTGAAAAAGCGCACACAAGGGCTCACATACAAAACTAAGTGAGAAGTCCAGTGCTAGTGTTTGGAATTCAAACTGAAGACCTTCTCCTTTTGGTTTTTTTGGTAGAACCACATGTTTCTGGGTCCTTGAAACACGCCTGGTGTAGAAGGAGGTGGTTTAAATAAATCAATAGCTGCGATAGTTGACCCCCAATGCTGTCCATACTGCCACATGTACAAGATTCAAAAGCAAATTTGTGTTTGCAGCGTCTACCTAATGAGTCTGAGGAAAAATCAGACTCCTTCTACCATGCCAGTGTCCACTTCATGAAGAGGCAGACGGATCCCATCTACTCCAACGCCGGATCAGCTGGAACTCCAGTAAACACAAGGAGGCGGAGGAGGTTGCGTACGCTTCTGCCTTTAACAGATCTGCCCGAGGTGAGCAGCTCTTCATTCAGGACCATTATCTCTACTAACACCACAAAACATCATAAACAGAGATATGTCCTATAGAAGTTATTTGTTTTTACACTTCATTTTCTTGTTTTGTTTAAAATGTGCATTTAAAGGAGACATATTCTGCTCATATTCAGTTTGATCATTTTAATTAGTGTTGTGACTTTAAATGTTTAATGTTCAGAAAACATCACTTTCCTCAGACTGTCTATTGCTGCAGCTCCTCTTCAGCCCCTGTCTCAGCCTTCACTTGGTTTTAGCTCCTGTCTCTTTAAGGCCCCCTCCTGATAATGCCCAGTCTGCCTCTGATTGGTCACTCCGCCCACTCTGTTGTGATTGGTTAACCACTTCCCCAGTATGTAGGAAATCTCCACTTTCACTTTCATGGACACATTCAATTCAAAACATTTTTATAGTTTAACTAGCGTCTGCAGGAACGACATGTTTGTTTGAACCTCGTGTGCAGCTGGCCTCGCTTGCGGGTGTGTCAGGAGTTGTTCCCAACTGTTGTTTACTGGTTTTAAAAAGGCAGTGACACAATGGATTCTAAAGTTCTCTACAGATGCTGGTGTTAGAAGCTGTTGTTCCAGACGACGAAGCAGAGATTGTGATGATCAGCTGTGGCTTAAAAATATTCAACACGTATTTTAACCAACGCTGAGAGGCGCGTTGATAATGCGGCTTGAATCAACGCAACAGTTTGAGTTGTTCAACGCTTGAAATGCTGTCATTTATGTTCAAATATCAACATGTTCACAAAGGACGGCTCATGAAGCAGGAGGATGGCGACGCTTGTGTAAAATTTTCAGAGCTTCATGTCGTAAGTAAGAGAGCCGCTATCAGAGAGAGTTTCTGACTAGCTTTTAACTTTATGAATTTTTGAACCATACCTTTTAATCACAGCTTCTTGACTCTGATTATTTATTGTTTTATCTCCTTTCAGAACCAGAGGTCAGGACACTGGAGAGGATCCAGCTGCATTGTACAGCACAGTCAAAAACCTCCTGCTGCTTAGACCAACGCCTGGAAATCACCTAGTCCCAATGGAAATATCTAAACAGCTGCGGGATGGATTTGAATAGAAGTTCATACAACTGTTCATGGTCCCCACAGGATGAATGGCTTGGTGACAGGCAGATCACAGCTGTCAGTTGACTTGTCTTGACAGCTAATGGATAATTTCCGAGGATGAATCCAAACGACTTCGGTGACTGATTATCTGAAATATATTGAACTTGTAGAAGTTGTTAAAAACGCTTACATTTAGCCTGAATGAAAATATCAAACATTTTATAACTTGCAGGTGCTTCAAACATGAAAACATTCATGTGGCCAGACGGTTTGACAACCATATAAACTTGTGAATGAACTTTTTCTATTCATAAAATAATCAAAAACAAGCATTATTAGTTAGTTGTAGTGACACTGCTGCCACTAGATGGTAGTAAAGAGTTTTACTGATAAAACCACAGAGAGTGATTCTGTCTCTTTCACTTCTTTCTGTTTCAATATTGTTTCCAGCGCTCTATCATCAGCCGATCAGAGTTGTACTCTATTTCCTCAGAGGACTGGAGGACCACGCCTCATGTGGATGTGAGCTGCTACTACGTGATGAACGCCTTGAATGTGACCGCATCACAGTGAACTGCTGACACCAGATGAGCTGTGTTGCCCTCTGGTGTCTGTTCAAAGTTTGCATCAGGCCCATTGATTTCACTTTAGTGTTTCTAGGTATTTTCTGCCATCACGGTTAAACACGGTGAAGAAGAAGGAGTTAGGTGTGTTTTAATCCACCATGTTCACACGGCTGCCATTTTCCTCTGAGACGCCCTCTCAGGGGGTGTGAAGAAGCTCGAATGTTGTTACGAACAGAATAATGTTGTACTGCTGTGATCCAGGTTTATAAGTTCTACAAAAAGATTATATATTATCACTTATTCTTCATTAGGATTATTGTTTCATTATTATAATATTAGTTTTGGTAATTTTAGTAACATAATAAGTTTGTTTCTGCAATTTTTAGGAGACTGATGTTAATTATACTTTTTCTTATAACATTATTCATATTTATAGTCTTGTTTATTTTATTTGTTGTTCACTCACAACTTCCTTTTCTAACTTTTGTGATGTACAGTTTTGCAACAAAGCAGATTTTCTTTCGGATCATTAAAAGTTGTTTTTTAATGATTTATCTGTTTATAAATTTGTGTTTTTCCCATTAAATGTGAAGCTCATTTGTTGTAATTTGCTTTGTTTTGAAACTCTTACTATATTTTAATCTCCTTAAAGTATTAATTATGCAGTTTATTTTCCAGTTCAATTTTAAATCTTTTTAATTTGTCTTTTCATGTCAATCTTTATTGTGCATCTTAATGAGACACTGAACAGGATGAAATTAAAAACACCCCAGTTTCTCTCAAGTCTCCTTAAATTTGTCTTTCTTGTGTCAGTGAGATGTTGTGGATGTGGATGATACAGGCTTGGTATGAACAGCACCAAAGTTGTTTGTCACACTCGTACAAACCACAGTTTAATCGCACACCTCTGTCCTCAGCATGCAATGCAAGTGTAAAGAGGAAGGAAGGTGGGTGTGTTTAACAGTTTAAATTTATCTTTCTCTGACAGAATCTGTCTTTATTCTCAGACTCTTCTGTGTTGTAGGTAGACGTGTCTGCGATGTGACTTTGAGTTTTATCTTGTAGTACATTATTTATCTGTGGACGTTTTTATTGTTTGAAGTCACAGACGAGAGTAGCAGTTACTATGAGTGTAAACTGCAGCAGCGAAAGTGGATTTGTTGTCCTTTCTCACTGTGACAGGTACTGTACGCCTTACATTCATGTTTCACTCCTATTTTACACTCGGACTTCTGATTCACCTGAAGTGAGTTTGAGAAAGAAAGTAAAAAATATAAA
Organism: Hippoglossus stenolepis; assembly: GCF_022539355.2. Taxonomy (NCBI): domain Eukaryota; kingdom Metazoa; phylum Chordata; class Actinopteri; order Pleuronectiformes; family Pleuronectidae; genus Hippoglossus; species Hippoglossus stenolepis. The sequence goes on from NC_061484.1 coordinate 27,447,767, forward strand.
TGAACCATTCATTCACTTTCAGATCACCACCTGTAAAGTGATGGTGAAAGAAAATATATGAAGGAATTATCATCAGTATTATTGTTTTCATCTTGTTTGTGGAAGTTTCTATCGGGCTCAGAGCTCAAAATATTAAAGAGTCTGCAACTTATTATTATTATTATTATTATTATTATAATCATCATGACTGAGTCTCTCTCCTCTCGATGCAGGAGTTGTCATCAGTGTGTGGAGTCATCAGCTGAAATGCTATGAACAGTTGCCTATGGAAATGTGTGTTTTTCTACAGAAAGTAAAAAGTAAAATCATGTTCTCTGGTGTCGTTTATGAATCTGATTCTCTGTGTTACAGTGGTACAGTGTCAGAATGGCTGGGATGAGTTACACTTCTACTGAGATTCGTGCCGTCAGAGGATCAACAGTGGACATTACTCGTACCTACACATACCCATCCACATTTAATAACCATGATACTACAGTTCAGGAAACTTTCTGGTTCATTCAAGAGAGTAATGGGATCTGACGCGATCTAAGGACTGATCCGGAGTATCTAGTCGCGGTGGAGCATCTCTGTGAAAACAACAAGTGCACTCTGAGAATTCTAACCTGACAGAGAGCGACTCAGCTGTGTACAAGTTCATGTTCACAAATAAACCAACCTACTGGGAGGTTTAACTAATTCAGCTTTTGTATTACTCTGTCTGTCATAGTACATTTACATCTGAACATTCATTAATTTATTTCTACATCTTGTTTGTCTACACTTGAGTGTGTCTGTGCACTTCTTTATATGCATGTGTGTGTTGTCAGTTTGACTAAAATGAATTCCTTATTCTCACACACAGATTTGCATGTTCAGTGAGCAGATCACTGAAGGATGACTTTAATAACTACATGTATGCAGAGCTCCAGTGTCAGAGCAGTTGTTTGCTCTCTCTGATCATCTGAACTACGCCTGGTACAAGAATCAACAGAAGAAGATTGAAGGAGCATCTTATTCAGATTATTTAATTCTGCAGACAGAGTTTCTGTGCTGTTAAAGGACACGAGGATTTCCGCTCTCCACAATGTGTGAGTTTAATCTTCTGTATTTCACCACAGCACCATCTGCTGAGTATTTGAGATAATGCATTGTACCATAACTTCATGTGTGTGTCTTTAAATACTTTTTTCTGCATGGGCACATTGAACTCTTTGGGATACTACTGTCAGGTACTGATAAACTAGTGTAGTACTAGTACTAGTATTCTGCTTTCTGTGTAAATAAAGATGGAAGACATGACTGCTCTCAGAAGTGAAGCCAAAGTATTGTGATCGCCCCCTGGTGGCTGGGGCTGCAGTATATACACATACAACCTGCCTCTCCATGTTAGTGGATGGAATATGGACCAATCTAAAAAGTCAAAATACATTTTTCTCAAAGATGGTTTGTGTCATTTTAGAATGCTTTCTACACTCTATTGTTCATGTTTCTCATAAGTTTGGTTTTAATTAGTTATTTGATGAAATGGAAAATTAGATTAAACTTCATGGGATTGACAGCTGAGGCTGACTCAGGATTGGTCAGTTTATGTATGGGCGGGACCTGATACTGTGGCTCCATCTCCAGATCACTACTGTGCAGACTTTCTGTGGTTCCAAATGTGAAAGATGGCAGCTTGGTATCCAGGATATTTTGGCCTCATCATCATCTTAAAAATGAAAACTCGCCACTGGCATCTACCAGAGAAAATACATGGAGTTAGTTTTATAAATGTATAAGTTTATCTCTGATTCTCTGATGCCTCTGTGTTACAGTGGTATGGAGTCAGATTGACTGGGGTGTGAGTTACACTTCTACTGAGATCTGTGCCTCCAGAGGATCAACAGTGACACAACTGTACTTCTACACATACCCATCCAGGTTGAATCACCATGATACTACAGTTCAGAAACTTTCTGTTCATTCAAGAGAGTAATGGATTCACGTTGATCTAAGGACTGATCCGAGTATTCAGGCTGCGGTGGAGTATCTCTGTGAAAATAAATAAGTGCACTCTGAGAATCTCTAACCTGAGAGAGAGCGACTCAGCTGTGTACAAGTTCAGGCTCACAACAAACCAACCTACTGAGAGCTTTACTGGTTCAGCTGGAGTCACTTGTCTGTCATGTAGTACGTGTAACATTTTCATTAGAGTCAGTTTGAAATGTTAGTGTGTATGTTGAAATAAAATAACATGTTTGTTCACAGACCTCAGCTCCAGGTACATGAGGAGATCAACACAATCCATATCCTACCTGACAGAGTTGACCTGTCACAGCAGGTGTCAGCTCCCTGATCATCTTTCCACGCTTTGGTACAATAACAATAAAACCTGTTGGACGAAAAATACTTCACCTCCAACACTTAATGCTGAAGACAGCTATCACTGTGCTATAGAAGGACATGAGCGTTTCACTCTCCTACATTGGGTGAGTTTGCGCTCTCATGAATCTACGATAATGGAAATAATTTAAATTTAAACTTTAACAAATAATACAGACAGTGGTTTGATTGTATTTTCATCCTGTGTGTTAATATAGATCATCCTTCAGATGCTGCAAGTGTGCCTCCTCTCAGGCCAGTGAGCCCTGGTGAGAGATCATGGAGGGCAGCCTAGTGACTTGACCTGCAGCAGGATAACTTCAGCAGCTATAAATACACCTGGTACAGGAGAAGTGTGGAGATAAACAAGTTCAACCTCTCAGTGAAGAGACACCAGTCCTCAGCTCCATCCGGCCGTCAGATTCTGGAGAGTATTACTGCACAGCTGAGAATGAGCTGGGGAAGGAGTTCAGCAAACATCTTTATTACTGTACATATGAGTGAAATACAGGTTATTAAGTGAAGATATATTGAATCTGTCACATTGTTTGTCCTTTACATTTTAAATGTGCAGATATGGGTCATTTCCACTTCTGCATCATAAATATTCACAGTCAGACCATCAGCAGCAATAAAGAGGAATCCACCTGCATCAGTTAAACATCCATAAAGCTTTCACCATCCTCAGTAAACTTGAAAGATATTTCTTCCACTGCACATTCACGTGACGCAGCAAACAGCTCTCAGCAGACAGACAGTGGTGAAAACAGAAACCCTGCTCCTGTGCACACGCCACACATAATACCCTCCCAGCAGGGGGAGCAGTGGCTCATTAACATTTTAAGAGACACGCCACAAACAGGCCACACTCTGAACAGGGCTCTTCACACGTTTTATTAAGAAGAAACTGTCTAATTGTGGAAAAGGGTCATAATATGTCACGCGTTTGTCCACGTTTACAAACTGGGACTATGGTTTGGAAATCTGTGACATTCAGTGGGAGTCTGAAACAGTAGTGCAACAGGAAATCATCAAAAAAACCTCTCACTTAACAACAAGAAGAATTTACCTGTGTCAGTTTAACAACCTTGCTGTTGTAACTAAGTGCTTCCACTCACCTGAGCACCTTGACTTTTAACACATCATATCATATATGTCCCAAATGTTAAACACAATGTCTGTCATCTCGTTATCATCATTCTGTTTTCACACATACAGACGCTCCAAAGCCTCCTCTGTGTCAGTGAGTCCCTCTGGTGAGACTGCTGGAGGGCAGCTCAGTGGACTCTGACCCGCAGTGATGCTAACCCAGCAGCTAATTACACCTAATCCAAGGAGGACGAGGACTCACCAAAAGCATCAGGACAAATCTTCACCATCACTAAGTATCACAGCTGAACATGGTGGAAATTATCAGCAGAGGCTCCAGAACACACGAGGACGTAGTAAGGCCAACTTACATCTGACTGTTGTAGCAGGTGAGTCATGTGGAAGTCCTAACACCTTTAAAGGTTCTTGGAGCTGTGTATTGACTTTAGCCATTCTTTGTCCTTTTTTACATTTTAAAATGTGTATATGGGTCGCTTTGACTTCTGCCCCATGGGATATTCACAGTCAGACTATCATAGCACAAAGAGGAATCCACCCCAGCATCAGTTAAAATATCCATAAAGCTTTCACCATCCTCAGTAAACTTGAGATATTTCTTCACTGTGCACATTCACGTGACGAGCAAACAGCTCTCAGCAGACAGACAGCGGTGAAAAACAAAACCCTGCTCCCAGCACATCACGCATACACCCTCCTAGCAGGGGGAGCAGGCTCATTAACAGTTTAAGAGACACGCCCACAAACAGGCCACTCTGAACAGGGCTCTTCACATCGCTTTAAGAAAAGAAACTGTCTTTATATTCAGTCAGAACATCGAGACAGGTTTAGCAAACATGATAAAAGTTATTTTTGTAAATGTTTTGTCTCTGCACCTTTAAGTATTGTGTGATTTCTTTGAATGATAAAGTGAAAGTTATTTCATCATAGTTTCTACCTGACTATTGAGAGATTGAAAAACTCATTGGATCAGCTGCAGTTTTTCTCTCTGTGACTCTCCTTCCATGTTCCTACTGATCAGGTGAGCAAATCTGTTCCACTAAAGCTTGTACGATGAATTCCTGAAAATCTGTCCTGTTAAATTAAATCAACTCAATTATTATGTATATTGTTTGTTATTTGGTTCAATTGATCAGAAGAAAGAGAAACTCTCAGCAAATCTGCTGATCCTGGGACAGACTTGACCACAGGAGCAGGCAGACACAGTTCAGTCCAACTTTCAAACGCCACTATTTCTCATATCGCTTTCTGTCATGTGAAGATTAAAACTAGTTATTAAAATCACAGTCAAATTGTTATTGTAAAACAATCACCTGGTGATTGAATTTCTTCTGCAATCTATCCATTTAAGCAAATTTCTGAGTGTTATAATTTCTCTGTGCTGTGCGGTTTGTTCAACACTTTTGCTGAACTATGACACTTGGATGCTGCTCTAAGTTTGTTGATTTGTAACATGCTGCTTTTTAAATCTTGTGAAGTTTAGAAAGATTAAAGTTGATTGGTTCAGATATCTTTAGTTTGGAGCACTGTAATGTTGAGTGATCACCATTGGGGTGTGGCTGTGTAACACCTGGATTTTGCGTTGTTCTGTCTGACTAAGTGTGTGAGACTGCTGTTCGTAGTCTGTGTCGTTGGGACAAATAAAGTCAGTGTTGGCTGCGTGTGGATGCAGCTCTATAATTAAAGGTTGATCCACAGAGCAGTTTGTTCTTTCATATCTGTATTTAGTGAGTATGTTGCCCTTTACGTGAATTTGAAGTAATTGTGTTACGAGTTTGGAGAGATAGCGCTGTGTGCATTGAGTGTCGGTGAGTAGGGCGTGGTGCACGCGAGATGGAGAGTTGTACCTGCTGCTGTCGGAAAATAAGACTGAGAGAAAGAAGGGAGTTAAGGGGGTGTGCCTCCATTTCCTTCCTTTCCGCTCTCCTCCTTCTCTAGTTTCTGTGAGCCTGACTTTCTTTTTAAGTGCCTCTGTGTCTGTAGACCTGCAGCCCATTAAAGTGTTATACAATTAAATGATACACACTATACACCCAAAAATATAGTACAAAAGAGTTTTTATCAATGATTTACTGACATAGTTTTGGGGTCTAGGATTATATTGTGTGTAGCTCGACCTCTAATTAAATGATGTTACACAACTTGTTTCGACTCAAACTTGGCTGCAGTACGTGAACATCCAGCTCCTAGATGTAGTCTCTATCTGGACACAACCGATATGAAAGTGCAAACACAAGGGCTCACATACACACTAAGTGAGAAGTTTGTAGTGTTAGTGTTTGGAATTCAAACCAGCACCTTCCTCCTTTTGGTTTTTAGTAGAACTACATGTTTCGGCCCTAAACACGTCTGGTGTAGAAGGAGGCGCTTAAATAAATCAATAGCTGCTATAGTTGGATCAACGTTGTCCATACTGCCACATGTACAAGATTCAAAAGCAAATTTGTGTTTGCAGTGCTCCAATCAGTCTGAGGAAACTGTGATTCTACCATGCACGTCCACTTCATGAAGAGTCAGACGGATCCCGTTCCTCCAACGTCGGATCAGCTGGAACTCCAGCAAACACAAGGAGGAGGAGGAGGTTGCGACGCTTCTGTCAACTTTAACAGATCTGCCCCAGGTGAGCAGCCTTCATTCAGGGACCATTATCCCTACTAATACTCTTACAAAACATCATAAACAGAGATATGTCCTATAGAAGTCATTTGTTTTACATTTTCATTTTCTTGTTTGTTTAAAATGTATTTGAGTTAAAGGAGACATATTCTGCTCATATTCATTTTGATCATTTTAATTAGTGTTGGTGACTTTTAAATGTTTAATGTTCAGGAAAACATCACTTTCTCAGACTGTCTATTGCTGCAGCTCCTCTTTTCAGCCTCCTGGGTCTCAAACACTTGCCTTAGCTCCTGGGTGTCTTGTCCCTCCTGATAATGCCCAGTCTGCTCTGATTGGTCACCTGGCCCATACTGTTGTGATTGGTTAATCACTTCCTGTGCGTGGGTAGAAGCAAGCAATCCTCCACTCTCTACTTTACGAGGGACACATTCAATCTATAAACATTTCTTATAGTTTAACTAGCTGCTTCCGTGGTGAACGACATGTTTGTTTGAACCCGTGTGCAGCGGGTTTCTTGTTTGGTGGGTGTACAGAGGTGTTCCCTAATCAGCAGCGACTGTTTTAAAAAGGCAGTGGCTACAATGGATTCTAAAGTTCTCACAGATGCTGGTGTTAGAAGTTGTTATGTCCCCAGACGACGAAGCAGAGACTGTGACATTCAGCCTGTATTAAACATTCAACACAAATTTTAACCCACATCATCTACCTCCGAGATGTTTTCCACGAGAACGCCAAGAGTGACCTCTTCCGCTAACATTGATGCAACACTTAACACAAGGTGCGTTCAACGCAATTCACTGTTGACGTTAAATACTGCTTATGCTACGTTTGCTACAGCCCTGGCTTCTGCCGCCGATGATGCAGAGGTACGTGATACCATTGGTGAGGTGTTTCAGGAGCTTCATGTTTTCTGGGGTGAGGAGCCCTGCTTTACCAGGAGAGGAGCTCAGACTTTGGGCTTTTAACTTAGCAGAACTTTTGAAAACTCAATATGTCTCCCTTTAATACTACGCTCCATGACCTCTGATCATTTATTTGTTTTATCTCCTTTCAGAACCAGAGGTCAGGACACTGGAGAGGATCCAGCTGCATTGTACAAAAGCACAGTCAAAAACCTCCTGCTGTTTAGACCAACGCCTGGAAATCACCTAGTCCTGATGGAAATATCTCAACAGCTGCGGGATGGATTTGAATGGTAAGTTCATACATCTGTTCATGGTCCCCACAGGATGAATCCTTTTGGTGACAGGCAGACTCCAGCATCATTGTTGAAGGAATGTTCAGTTTTAAGTGACTTTGTCTTGACAGCTAATGACAAATTGCTCCGACGATGAATCCAAACGACTTCGGTGACTCGACTTTTATCTGAAATATTTCAGCAACTTGGTAGAAGTTGTTAAAAACGCTACATTTAGCCTGAATGAAAAATATCAAACATTCCATAACCTGCAGCGTCAAACATGAAATATGCGAGTGTGTCAGACGGTCGATAAACTGTAAACTTGTAATGAACTTTTTCTATTCATAAAATAATCAAACAAGCATTATTAGTTAGTTGTAGTGTGACACTGCTGCCACTGATGGAAGTAAAGAGTTTTACTGATAAAACCACAGAGAGGATTCTGTCTCTTTCACTTTCTCTGTTTCACATTCATTGTTTCAGCGGTTCCATCATCAGCCGATCAGGAGTTGTACTCATTTCCTCTGAGGACTGGAGGACCACTAACCATGTGATGTGAGCTGCTACTCACGTGATGAACGCCTTGAATGTGGACTCTGCACACAGTGAACTGCTGGACACCAGATGAGCTGTGTTGCCTCTGGTGTCTGTTCAAAGTTTGTATCAGGGCCCATTGATTTCACTTTAGTGTTTTTGTGGTATTTCACATCACGTGTTAAACACGTGAAGAAGAAGGGGAGTTAGGTGTGTTTTAACTCACCATGTTCACGGCCATTTTCCTCTGACGTCTCTCTCAGGGTGTGAAGCTCGAATGTTGTTACGAACAGAATAATGTTGTACTGCTGTGATCCAGGTTTATAAGTTATACAAAAAAGATTATATATTATCACTTATTCTTCATTAGGATTATTGATTCATTGTTATAATATTAGTTTTGGTAATTTTAGTATTCTTTTTTCTTTTTCTTCACAACATTATTCATATTCATAGTCTTGTTTATTTCATTTGTTGTTCACTCACAACTTCCTCTTTTCTAACTTTGTGATGTACAGTTTTGCAACAAAGCAGATTTTCTTTAGGGATCATTAAAAGTTGTTTTTTATTCTCTTCATATATTTTTATTTTTCCATTAAATGTGAAGCTCATTTGTTGTAATTTGCTTTTGTTTTGAAACTCTTACTATATTTTAATCTCCCTTAAAGTATTAATGGCAGTTTATTTTCCAGTTCAATTTTAAATCTTTTTTTAATTTGTCTTTTTCATGTCAATCTTTATTGCATCTTAATGAGACACTGAACAGATGAGATTAAAAACATCCCAGTTTCTCTCAAGTCTCCTTGAATTTGTCTTTCTTGTGTCAGTGAGATGTTGTGATGTGGATGATACAGGTTTGGTATGAACAGCCACTAAAGTTGTTTCTCACACTCGTACAAACCACAGTTTAATCTAACACCTTCTGTCTCAGTATGCACGTAAGTGTAAAGAGGAAGGAAGGTGGGTGTGTTTAACAGTTTGACTTTCTCAGCCTCTTCTGTGTTGTAGGTAGACGTGTCTGTGATGTGACTGAGTTTCATCTTGTGCACATTATTTATCTGTGGACGTTTTTATTGTTTGAAGTCACAGACGAGAGCAGCAGCTACTATGAGTGTAACTGCAGCAGCGAGTGGATTTGTTGTCCTTCTTCTCACTGTGACAGGTACTGTACGTCTACATTCATGTTTCACTCTATTTTACACTCGGACTTCTGATTCACCTGAAGTGAGTTTGAGAAAGAAAGTAAAAAATATAAATGAACCATTCATTCATTTTCAGATCACCACCTGTAAAGTGATGCAGAAAGAAAATATATGAAGGAATTATCATCAGTATTATTTTGTATCTTTGTTTAGAAGTTTCTATCGTCTAGAGCTCAAAATATTGAGTCTGAAACATTATTATTATTATTATTATTATTATTATTATTATTATTATTATTATTATCATCATGACTGAGTTCCTCTCCTCTCGATGCAGGAATTGTCATCAGTGTGTGGAGTCATCAGTTGAAATGCTATGGAATGCTGCTCATGGAAATGTGTTTCTTTTCTACAGAAAGTAAAAAGTAAACTAAGTGTTCTCTGGTGTCGTTATGAATCTGATTCTCTGTGTTACAGTGGTACAGTGTGAGAATGGCTGGGATGTGAGTTACACTTCTACTGAGATCTGTGCCGTCAGAGGATCAACAGTGGACATTACCTGTACCTACACATACCCATCCACATTTAATAACCATGATACTACAGTTCAGGAAACTTTCTGGTTCATTCAAGAGAGTAATGGGATTCACGTTGATCTAAGGACTGATCCGGAGTATTCAGGTCGTGTGGAGTATCTCTGTGAAAACAACAAGTGCACTCTGAGAATCTCTAACCTGAGAGAGCGACTCAGCTGTGTACAAGTTCATGTTCACAACAAACCAACCTACTGGGAGTTTAACTGGTTCAGCTGGAGTCACTCTGTCTGTCACAGGTAACATTTACATCTGAACATTCATTCATTTATTTCCTACATCTTGTTTGGTTCACTTGAGTGTGTCTGTGCACTTTTATATGCATGTGTGTGTTGTCAGTTTGGACTAAAATGAATTCCTTATTCTCACACACAGATTTGCATGTTCAGGTGAGCAGATCACTGAAGGATGACTATTATAACTACATGTATGCAGAGCTCAGGTGTCAGAGCAGTTGTCGTCTTCCTGATCATCTGAACTACGTCTGGTACAAGAATCAACAGAAGATGATTGAAGGAGCATCTTATTCAAGTTTATTTAAATCTGCAGACAGAGTTTCCTGTGCTGTTAAAGGACACGAGGATTTCTCTCTCCGTCAATGTGTGAGTTTAATCTACAGTATTTCACTAACAGCACCATCTGCTGGCGTATTTGAGATAATGCATTGTACCATAACTTCATGTGTCTTTAAATACTTTTTCTGCATGGGCACATTGAACTCTTGGGATACTACTGTCAGTACTGACAAACTAGTGTAGTACTAGTACTAGTATTCAGCTTGTGTAAATAAAGATGGAAGACATAACTGCTCCCAGAAGTGAAGCCAAAGCATTGTGATCGCCCCCTGGTGGCTGGCTGTAGAATAGAACATACATCCTGTCTCCTCCATGTTAGTGGATGGAACATGGACCAATCTAAAAAGTCAAATACATTTTTCTCAAAGATGGTTTGTGTCATTTTAAGTCGTTCTTATCACAATCTGTTGTTCATGTTTCTCATAAGTTTGGTTTTAATTAGTTATTTGATGAAATGAAAAGTAGATTAAACTTCATGATTGACAGCTGAAGCTGACTCAGGATTGGTCGAGCTCATGTATGGGCGGGACCTTGATACTGTGGCTCCATCTCCAGATCACTACTGTGCAGACTGTGGTTCCAAATGTGAAAGATGGCAGCGTTGGTATCCAGGATATTTTGGCTTCATTTCTGGAGAGTGGGAGGAAGTGGAGACGTGTCGTCCATCTTTGGTCGACTCTGCATAAAAGACACAGATCATTTCCTCCATATTGGCCAGTTTGCTCCATTATAAGAGCAACTTCTACAAGGTCCCTCATGTTCCTCACCTCCAACAGTGTGTTTCTCCCTCACACTGAAGTCTAAAGGGCACTTCCCTGTGTTTTTTGTGAACTGAAAGTTTCCTCATCTTGGCATCGTCATCATCTTAAAATGAAAACCTGCCGACTGGTGATTCACCAGAGAAAATACATGGAGTTAGTTTTATAAATGTATAAGTTTATCTTCTGATTCTCTGATGTGCTCTGTGTTACAGTGGTAAGGAGTCAGAATGGCTGGGGTGTGAGTTACACTTCTACTGAGATCTGTGCCTTCAGAGGATCAACAGTGGACATTACCTGTACCTACACATACCCATCCAGGTTGAATCACCTTGATACTACAGTTCAGGAAACTTTCTGGTTCATTCAAGAGAGTAATGGGATTCACGTTGATCTAAGGACTGATCCGGAGTATTCAGGTCGTGTGGAGTATCTCTGTGAAAACAACAAGTGCACTCTGAGAATCTCTAACCTGAGAGAGAGCGACTCAGCTGTGTACAAGTTCAGGTTCACAACAAACCAACCTACTGGGAGTTTAACTGGTTCAGCTGGAGTCACTCTGTCTGTCACAGGTAACATTTACATTAGAGTCAGTTTGAAATGTTAGTGTGTATGTTGAAATAAAATAACATGTTTGTTCACAGCCCCTCAGCTCCAGGTACATGTGAGGAGATCAACAGCCAATCCATATTCTACCTGGACAGAGCTGACCTGTCACAGCAGGTGTCAGCTCCCTGATCATCTTTCCTACGTTTGGTACAATAACAATGAACTTGTTGGACGAAAAAAATACTTTCACCTCCAACACTTTAATGCTGAAGACAGCTATCACTGTGCTATAGAAGGACATGAGCGTTTCACTTCTCCTACATTGGGTGAGTTTGCGCCTCCTCATGAATCTACGATAATGTGGAAATAATTTAAATTAAACTTTTAACAAGTAATACAGACAGTGTTTTGATTGTATTATCATCCTGTGTGTTAATATAAACTATCCTTCAGATGCTCCAAAGGTTCCCTCTGTGTCAGTGAGTCCCTCTGGTGAGATCATGGAGGGCAGCTCAGTGACTCTGACCTGCAGCAGTGATGCTAACCCAGCAGCTAAGTACACCTGGCACAAGAGAAGTGGAGATAAAAAAGTTCAACCTCTCAGTGAAGAGACACAATTTGTCCTCAGCTCCATCCGGTCGTCAGACTCTGGAGAGTATTACTGCACAGCTGAGAATGAGCTGGGAAGGAGTTCAGCAAACATCTCTATTACTGTGACATGTGAGTGAAACACAGGTTATTAAGTGAAGATATATTGAACCTGTCCCATTCTTATTCCTTTACATTTGAAATGTGCAGATATGGGTCGTTTGACTTCTGCCCAATAAATATTCACAGTCAGACCATCAGCAGCACAAAGAGGAATCCACCCAGCGTCAGTTAAAACATCCATAAAGCTTTCACCATCCTCAGTCAACTTGAAAGATATTTCCTTCACTGTGCACATTCACGTGACGAGCAAACAGCTCTCAGCAGACAGACAGTGGTGAAAACAAAACCCTGCTCCTGTGCACACGTCATACATACACCTCCCAGCAGGGGGAGCAGTGGCTTATTAAAGGGGACATAGCATGCAAATTCCACTTTGTTAGTGCTTCTACAGGTTAATGTGGGTATCTGGCATGTCTACCAACCCAAAACTCTGGGAAAAAAACACTCGCGCGTTTTGTTATGGTTCCTCTAAGTCAGAAACGTCATGCTTGAGCGACTCGATTGAGCTTCCTGGGTTTTGTGTCGTAACAAGGAACTGGAAGTCTCCCTACATGGTCTTGGCCCACCCCCCACCCCCCCGTCATGCCGTGTTTACACCGGATGCTGCGAGGCTGCGAGGCAGCGCAGCGCCGTTCCCAAGCACGCAGCCGCCTGGCTGTTCACACGGGACAAGCATTTCTCCACGCTGGTCAGCCCGCGATTCACTCACATGTGGCATTTGTCTGGATCGTTGGGACTGGGAGGCTGCAGCAGTTGCTCGGGCGCAACCGCTCGCTCTCCCGTGCGTGAGCTGGAATTTGTGTCAGCGCCACACAGCCAGCAGTGTGGAAGACTTCCGCAGTGTTCGCACTACTGTACGCCGGGTTACAGTAGTTCGCCGGTTACAGTAGTTCGCCGGTTTACACCGACGCGAAGCGCCGCTGCAGGCAGCGCAGCGCCGTTCTGCCACGCAGCCGCCTGGCTGTTCACACGGGACGTGCATTTCTCCGCGCTGGTCAGCCCCATAGACTGTATATATAAGGTCAGCCCGCGATTCTGCTTTCTCCGCTTGTTGTTGTACCCGTTGAATGTCGGGGTTCGGGGTAAATGATGGTCTTCATAGCCCCCCCCCCTCTCTTTCTCTCTCTGTCTGTCTGCTTGTGTGCTTGTAGTGGATGGGCAGAGGGGGACATTTAATTATGTGATTGGGAAAATTAAAACTCCAGGACAATAGAAGGGGAATACAAAGTATGGGATGCATATTTGATAATTTATATCATATAAAATATGTAATTTATATCGTTTAAAATCATGAGGGAGAGGGGGAGGGGAGCTGGCTCATTCGCATTTAAAGGAACAGGCACTCAAAACAGGTCACTCGGTGGAGGGCTGTTTTATACAGGGTAAAAAGGGTGCTGTTTTAAATGATCCTTGTGGTATTTTGACCAAAGTATGTTACAGACATTTCATTAAGACCCCAAGGAACCATATCAACTTGTGGTAAAATGGGCATACTATGTCCCCTTTAACATTTTAAGAGACACGCCCACAAACAGGTCACTCTGAACAGGGCTCTTCACACGTTTCATTAGGAAGAAACTCTGTCTAATTGTGGAAAAGGGTCATAATATGTCACGTTTAATTCCACGTTCCAAACTGGACGATGGTTTAGAAATCTGTGGACATTCAGGGGAGTCTGGAAACAGTAGTGCAACAGGAAATCATTGAAAAAAACCTCTCACTTAACAACAAGAAGAATTTACCTGTGTCAGTTTAACAACCTTGCTGTTGTAACTCAGTGCCTCCACCCACCTGAGCACCTTCGACTTTAACACATCGTATCATATATGTCCCCAAATGTTAAACACATTGTCTGTCATCTGTTATCATCATTCTGTTTTCACACATACAGACGCTCCAAAGCCTCCCTCTGTGTCAGTGAGTCCCTCTGGTGAGATCATGGAGGGCAGCTCGGTGACTCTGACCTGCAGCAGTGATGCTAACCCAGCAGCTAATTACACCTGGTACAAGGAGGACGAGGACTCACCAAAAGCATCAGGACAAATCTTCACCATCACTAATATCACAGCTGAACATGGTGGAAATTATGAGTGTGAGGCCCAGAACACACAAGGACGTAGTAAGGCCACCTTACATCTGACTGTTGGAGCAGGTGATTTTAGCACTCTGACTTTACAGCCTACACCCCCGCCCTCCTTTTCATTGCACCAGAACCTTAAACCATCAATACTCAGGATTTCCAGATGTGTCACAGCTGTATATCAAGCCCATCATATTGCACATGAACAATACTGACTGACCAACAGCATCACCTGGCAAACTGAGTCATCAGTCTAACCACACTGCTCATGTCTCCTGTCTGTTGTCTAGTGAAGTCAGTGATAATCATGAATATCATCAGGCTGACTCTGGTGGTCGTGCTGGTTCCAGTGCTTGTCTGGACTCTGTGGACGAGGTAAAACAATACAAATCCATCAGTTCACCCTCTGCTCTTTTACTGTCTTCTTCAAATGTCTTCAAACACTAGTTTACGTGTTATGAAGTTCATTTTGTCAAATGTTGTGTTTGTTGTTGTTTTCGATCCAGGATGAAGAAAACTCTGAGCTTGAAGTCAGAAGCGAATGAAGCTGTGGAGATGATAGAGGTGAGAGACAGTGAGGCCAAAAGAATGACTCCATATCACTGTTTTCATCTCACTATGTTAGAGAAAGAGATAAAACATTTCTTGGATCAGCTACTTTGTCTGAATCTGCCCCAAAATGTAAAAGGTTCTTTCCATTGACCGTATATTAAAATGGACGTAGACTCTGGGTCTAGAAAGTGAAGTGAATGATCCACTTAGAGTCAAACAGACCATAAAGCACCGCAGGCATTGGGGCATGGATACCGTGTGATTGACAGCTAGTACTGGGTGCAGGTCGCAGGTTTAGGTGGGCGGGCAGTATCCTTGGGCCCTGAGTCAGGCTCCACCCCCTCTCCTCCAAATAAGGTTACTTCTGGTTTCAAAAAACCAAGATGACGCTGGACAACATGTCAAAAATGGAGGCTTTAAAATGGCAGCTCACAAACCAATGGGTGACGTCACGGTGCGTTGACACTTCTTTCTTGGCCCATGTCCCATCCTTCCACCAAGTTTTGTTGAAATCAGTTTAGCAGTTTTTGTGTAATCCTGCTGATGAGCAAACAAACGAATGGACAGGGGGCGCAACAACGTTCAAACTATTTTGAATGAACTGTGATTATATGCAGGTTTCATGATTAAAGTCCAGTGAGGCTTAATATTTTCTCATCTCTCCCCCATCAGTCACACAACTGTCCTGAGTATGAGAACGTCGCTGCTGCAGCACAGACAGAAGACACAGAGGAGCAGGAAGACCTGGTGTGAAGCCTCAGGTCAGAGCCACTGTGACAAACATAACCAAGATGGACGACTTCAGAGTACATCCGTACAAGCTAGTTTCACAGATACCATAGTGTGTAGTTATTAAATACAGGAAATCTGTCCAAACAACAAAATAGATTTGCGCTCAAACTCTGCGCTGAGTGCAAGCGCAGAGTTTGAGCACAAGCAGAGCAAATCTAAGCACCAGCAGGAGCTGTGTGAGTGCAAGCGCAGGGTTTTGAGTAAAACACCACGAAATCTGAACGTGCAAGTCCAGCTCTCAAACTAAAAGACCACGCTTTTTAATGAAGAGGAAAACACCCACACATTTCCTTTCTACTCATGGTTTCCTGTTTTCTTTTCTCCTCAGGTGCACTGTGATTGGTTGATGAAAGTATGTGAGAGGAAACAGGAAGTATCTATCTTTCCATCCCTGGTTGCAGCAGCAGCAGTTTGTACAGCATGACCTTCAGAGCAAGAGTATTGTTGTGTTGTTTCTTTTCTTTTTCTTTTCTGATGGGTCCAGTCGTCCAGTTTCCGCAGCTTTATTTCTGTGAGCTTTAGTTCTGATGTTGGTTTCGGTTGAAGGAAGATTCTCAGGTCCTACGACCCTTTGTGGGTTGGTGTGTTGGGTTTTCCTTCTTTTGTCCATTTTGCCGGCCTGTTGTTGAAGTTGTTGTCTTTTCTGCATTAAATAGTTTTTTTTTTTTGCTGTTACCCTCTGAACTATGTTGGACGTCTTGGTGATGAGCCTTTGAGGCTGTGGTAACACCACGTGACTCATCTCATGTCTTATACATGATATTAATGTGGTTATTACATGGATAATGAATTATTATGTATCGTGATTTTATGATTCTTTCTTAAATAAAAGGTTTTTGGTCTTTTGTTTTCATTCCTTATCTATTTGTTTATTTGTTTTTAAGCAGAATTACACCAGAAAACTAAAAACTGATTTTTCCTCAAACTCATCAAATTTGGGCAGGAATCCTGATAAAGGGGCGGAGCCAGGAGCCTGTTTGTATCACTTTCTTTATAATTATGAGACTGATGAAAACAGTCAGGATTATTTAGAGGACTGGTTTCTATGAGTGATTGAACTCTGGTGCAGCTCGATTGAATTGAGGGAGATTGAATTGATGGAGGCTGGCATGTGCACACATAGACACCAAAGGGGGCTTGAGCCACTGCCCTTTTCCTTCCTCGAGAGAAAGTGCCCTTTTTTAAAAACATGAATATTATATTCCTGTTTGCGCACAGCTTCCCTGTCAAACAAATATATTGAAATATAATAAAAACTCTAAATATCAGGTGGGGAGATTAGACTAGTCTCTGTACCCTCCCCCCCTCCACGTCTCCTGCACAGAGCTGAGCACTGGAGCTGTGGACATTTCTCCATTCTTAGAAGCATCGCGACTCGGACTCTGAATAATTGTAACAGCGCTGCTCCAGGACAGACACTCGTTAAAGATCCGGTCTGTGTCAGAGTCTCTGTCGGAGTCTGCTTCCTCCTCACTCCTCCTCTGACCTGCGCTCACTTTACACTTGAACATTAAACACCAGCACTGATCACAAGTTATCAGGACACCTACAGGACTGATGTTTACTTTGTGTTGGTTTGATTCGCTTTAGAGTTTATGAGACACATGTTTAAACCTGCAACACAACACGAGACGTGACACAGTCAGGAAATCAGGGTTAAAGTGAGAGAACCATCCGGAGTCATGATCCGACATCATCGATTAATAACTAAATACATGTGGTTATCAGTTTGTGTGAAGAGGGACAGAGACGAACACACACACACACACACACACACACACACACACACACACACACACACACACACACACACTCCTGCAGACAGAAGAGTTCCTCCCACAGATTCCGACATAACACAGTGTTTTAACTTCTTTGTTGCAGAAGAAGCGACGCCCCGTTCATCCAGGAACATAAATATGAATTCAGCAGGTTTTTATGAAGTTCAGTTCTTAATGTGATGATTAGAAAACATCAGAGGATCAAAGTCACTTGTTGACCTGCGGAGTAATGGCCTCAGTGCAGTGGAGCTGCTAAGGGGGGCCAGGTGGGGCCAGGCGGGGCCACCTTGATACAGTAAAGGCAATAATCAGAGTTTGTCCTTTTAAGCTTTAGGTGCAGGACACAAGTCTAAACTGAATGAATGTCCAATCAGTGGAGAGAACTGACCACTGTCATAGACTGACTGTTGGAATTGAAAACCTTGTTTTGTAAGTTACAGCGCAACTGTAAGAACAGTAACAGTCTATAATACTTTTTAAAGCACTTTCTAAATAAAAACGGAATTCATATTTGTCTGACTGATTTTATTAACTGATGAAAAAGCAGCCATGGGACATGGTGGTGACACCGGGTTCATCTGTTAAGAAGATGAGCTGGTGACCAGCAGGGAAAAACAGAAAGCTCCAAGATCACTGCTGCCATCACAGTTTGATTCAGCAGAGTAGGATCAGGCCCACAACAAAGAGAAACTCTCAGTACCCAACAAGTTAAAGAGTAAGACACAGATTCCCAGCCTGATCCCAGCTAGTATTTTACTGTACCTCCAGATTTCAGCTGCGGCCCACACACACCAGCAGAGCTGCACGATGACGTCCACTACAGCGTCTGCTTCACTCCAGAACCGCAGATGCCATCTACTGCAACATAGGTCGTTCAACCCCAGAGAGAAACTGAGAAGATGAGGAGGAGGCCGAATACAGCGCCTGTCTACCTTGACAGCAACAGGGTGAGCAGCTCCACACGTGAACATTTTCATCACTACACTTATTGAGGTTAAAACTGTGGGTGTGAGTGGTTTATTCTGCCCTTCACAGAACAAGATGTGGGCAAGAGGGGACGATTCATCTGCAGTGTACAGCACAGTCACCAAACACTGAAGAAACACAACATGAATCTGTTGTTTATATGTGGATTTTACAGCTCCTGACGGAGCCACAGAAGAAATAAAAATATATAGACATGTGCAGTGTTTGTAAAGGTTTGTTTTCTTTCTTGATGGGTTGGTTAACCCAGATTACAAATTCTCTCACTTCACTTTGGAAGCCACGAAAGGTAAAGATAAGAAAGTTGTTCTTCTTCTCACATAATTGAAAATATTTCCCAGGGTCAACAAGGTGTAGAGTTAGCCTCTTGTGTTAGTTAACTAACCGTAATGTATGTTACTGGCAAAATGTTACAAATAACAATAATATTAACTTCTAAATATTATAAATTGTAATTAGTTGTAACTAATATCAGAACAGCTAAAAGATTTTATATCAATCAACAGAAGTGACCAATAAATAAATCTAATGAAGAATCGCTCCATATAATAATATTTAAAGGACTATTGATAATGCCAGCTTATAAATCATGAAGCACTTGACATAAAAACTAGGTCAACAAGTTTATTGCTAATAATGTTTTCGGACGATTAAAGTACATCAGTACATTTTGAAGATTTAACAGGAGATTGTTGCAGAAGTGACACCTGGCCATCCAGGAACACAAAAAAAGCTTTGTGTCATATATTCACGCTTCCATGGTGACATGTCAAACTTTGATGTTTCACCATGAAACAGGAATTTGTTTAACCTAAATTTACAACGCCTTAATCTTCACTAAATCACGCTTGATACTGAATATAAAGCGGACAACATGACAGCTAACCCCAAAGAAGCCAAATGATATCTGTCACCCTGGTATTAGCTGCAGTATTTGTCATAAAGACGGCCTCTTCCATGTCAGTGGATGGACATGGACCAAACTAAAAATGTCTGTCTACAAATCAACACTTTTCTCAAAGATGGTGCCTGTCATTCTTGGTAGTTCTTCTCACACTGGTGCATCTTCAAGTGTTAATTTTTTTAAATCATTCATATTCAGTCACAGTCATTGTGCTCTACTGGTCATCACTGGAAGTAACCCTTGTGTTAATTAATTCTTCGTTTCATGAATACTCAAGGCGTGTTCTACTTGATACAGAGCATAGTGCGTGCAGTGGTGTGTTCTCCGGTGCCACATAGTGGACACAGGAAGCATGTACACAGCTGCACACTTCACGCCGAATTAGCATCTTTCTCAATCGCGTACTCGGACGGTTAAAAGTAAACCCTCAAGGCCCACTGGCTGGATCGAGGGGGCAGGCCTGTTCAACGCTGCTATAGCTTTATGCTGAGATGATTCAGGTTTGCAACAGCCACTAAAGTCTCAACGCCGCAACGAAGGACCTGATCGTGGACTACAGGAAGAGACAAGGAGTAGAACACGCCCTCTCCATCAACGGGACTATGGTGGAGCGAGTCAGCAGCTTCAGGTTCCTCGGTGTCCACATCAGTGATGACCTGACCTGGACCCACCACAGACTCCATCAGGTAGACGACCAGACAGCGGCTCTTCTTCTCCGGAGGCTCAAACATGGATGCCAGGATTGTTTTTTTCTTTAGGTGTATATATATATTTATATATATATATTTTATTGTCTATTTTAATCTTTGACATTCTATTTTATATTATTTTATTCAATATTATTTTTGCTTGTAATATTCGGAGCATTGCTATAAAGAGCCTGTGACCGAGCATTTCATTGCCAGCGACTGCTTAAGGCAATTGTTGCATTTGACATTAAACTCTTGAAACTTGAAGTCGTCACACTCTGTTAAATGAAGAAATTCACAGTTTGTACAAAACATGTTAACTTGTTTTTGCTTTAAATCTAACAATACCTGGGTCTACACAACGGCAGAGAGGAAGGAAGGTGGGTGTGTTTAACAGTTTAAATTTATCTTTATCTACAGAATCTGTCTTTATTCTCAGATTTGCCAGTGATGTGACTGAGTTTCATCTTGTGCACATTATTTATCTGTGGACGTTTTATTGTTTGAAGTCACAGAGCAGAGCAGCAGCTACTATGAGTGCAACTGCAGCAGCGAGTGGATTTGTTGTCCTTCTTCTCTCACTTCGTGACAGGTACTGCACGTTCACATTCATGTTTCACTTATTTACACTGGATTCTGATTCACCTGAAGTGAGTTTGAGAAAGAAAGTAAAAATATAATGAATTATCTATTCAGCCTTTCAGATCACCACCTGTAAAGTGATGCAGAAAGAAAATATATGAAGGAATTATCATCAGTATTATTGTTTTCATCTTTGTTTAGAAGTTTCTCATCGTCTAGAGCTCAAAATATTAAAGAGTCTGCAACTTATTATTATTATTATTATTATTATATCATCATGACTGAGTTCCTCTCCTCTCGATGCAGGAGTTGTCATCAGTGTGTGGAGTCATTAGTTGAAATGCTATGAATGCTGCTTGTTGGAAATGTGTTTCTGTGCCGGTGACACCCAGTGACCTCAGGCATCTTGTTTTCAGGTCGCCTCGTTGTCTGATTCTTTGTGAACGCACATTTCAAGATCCCTTTGAGGGAATTCTCTCAAATTTATACAAATGTTCATCACTTGGACTCAAAGATGAACTGATGATGTTTGTGGTTGAAGGTCAAGGTCACAGTGGCCTCATGAAACATGTTTGGCCTCTGATCATGATATTTCTAGTCTGCCTTTGGAGAATTTCCTAAAATTTAAGAAAAGATGAACTAATCACATTTCAAAGCTCAAACGTCACAGTGACTTCATATGATTCTGGAAGGGAACACAGACTGAAAATGCTCTGGTTGGTGGAGGCATAATACAGCAGGGTAATTCTAGTTTGTGTGCTGAAGCAGTGGTGCAGGGTGATGGTTGAGAGTGAGTACCCTACTCAGATCTGTGCTGTAAAAGGATCGAAGGTGCAAACATTGCTGCTCCTACTGGCACCCATCCAGTAATAGATGACCTTGATGTTGCAGTGGAGCAAACATACTGGTTTACTAAAGGGCAGGATAGTGAACCTGTGGATCTGAGAGCAGCCTCTGAGTACACAGGGCGTGTGCAGTATCAGGAAACAAGGCCTGCACTCTGACCATCACAGACCTGAGAGACAGCGACTCTGATGTGTACCAGTTCAGGCTCCAACAAAACCAACAGACTGGGAGTTTTACTGGTTCACCTGGAGCCCCTTGTTCAACAAGCAGGTAACATTTCAGCTAAACAGTGGAATTATGTTTGTTTATGTAGACAGCTCTGTCTAAAATGATGTGTGTGTTTTTACTACAGGTGTCCAGGTGATCAGCACAGAATCTTCAGCTTGCAAGACATATGACTGTTCATGGTCACGTGTGGAGTGTCAAACCAGTTGTTCTCCAACTCCCAGTCCGTCCCACATCTGGTACAAGAACGAACAAAAGACTGGGAGAAAAATCTTATAGTGCCTACTTATTCAGCAGACAGCATTTCTGTGCTGTGAGAGGCCACTTATGATTTCCCTCTGCCCAGTGTGAGTTTACTTCTTCCAATGACCAATGATGTTCTGCTCTTTAACCCTCTTAGCTAATACACTGACTAGAGTCCGAAATGGATTTGAGGGCTGGGATGCAGAGTAAAGAAAATCTGGACACATCAGCTGACATATCATATATTAAAAGAATATTGTCATTGATTCCTAAGATGTTTGTTATCAAACCTTTATGATAAATATTCTGCAGTTGAACAATGACTGAATGAGTCCAAACTAGAGTGGCAGTAGTAGTAGAGCACATTCCTCCACCAAGGCCCAACAGTCCATTCAATTCAATCAAGTTGCTCCATAGTTCACACACTCCTCGATATCAGTCCTCTTAAATATGTCGGATCTTACATCAAGATCCATGAATTTGATTCTGGGAAAACGTGGACATTTTGAAAACACGATCTTTGCAATGCTAAAGAAAAAATAAACTAATATCCTGGATCTGCACCAAAATCTTTCCAGTAATTTTTGCGTAATTGTGCAATCCACACCAACCAGCCAACGGACTGGGTGAAAACATAACCTCTGGGTGGAGGTGATGAAAGCAAATCACAAATACAAACCACATACAGAGCTGGAATTCAAAACGCCATCGCTTTTTACTGTAAAGCAAAAATTTAGCATCTTTCTGCATTGTTTATTTCCCTGACATGGGAAACAGCCATCTGTGAATTATTGTTAATTACAGCAGTAAAGATTATAGTTGTTTCTATGATAGTCAAAAGGTTTTTGTTTTTCAGGTGTCCATGGAAATTGCGCGACAGAGTGAATTACATCGACAGGAACATCTTGTGCCTTTAAAGGCTCATCAGTGGAAACATCTCTTGCAGTTACAGCAGTCACTTACAGATCCTATCACTAAGTCCTGTCTCGTTACTGAGCAGCTGTATCTCAAACTGTGGACTTACCAAAGACCCAGAGTTCAATACATCGTGTTCAGGTCCTTGAACCAGTGAGCGAGGGCGCCCACTCTGGAGAATACTGAACCTGAGACTGAGCGATTCAGCCTAGCATCACTTCACATTCAAATCTGGTGGTCTGAATGGGAGAGAAGTTTCCGTGGCACAACTTGACTGTCACAGGTACTGGAGGAATTAAGTCACTGTGTTGTTCAGTGGTTCTCAACCTGGGGTCCCACAGCTGCTTCTATGTGTGTTTCCTGTTGACAGATCCAGATGTTCAGGTGATCTGGTCTCCCATTGGTCCAACACTGACTTGTCACAGCAGCTGTCTTCTCTGGTCGTCCCTCCTTTGTCTGGTACAAGAATGGAACAGAAATTCACGGGGAAACGTCTCCAACTTTCAGGGGATTCCTTCACCCTGAAAACAGCTATTCCTGTGCTTATGAGCTTCACCACTGCCCCCTGTGTGTGAGTTTACATCTTACATTTTCACTATCTTTTCCCTTCAGATTTTGCATGTATGTGATCAGGACACATGCAAAACCCACTCAGTGATTCCCAAGACAGAGGTGACATGTTCAGTTTTGTGAAGTCTGTATTTAATACAAATAATAATTACTTGGTAAAACTAATAAACACTAAAGGGGCCTTCCTGTGTCCAAAAGTAAATCAAACACTCTTCTAAAGATGCTGAGAACTAGGGACGGCTGCAAACTATTAAAAGACTATATTCTATAAAGCCACATTCTCATGTAAAGATTCGTTTATATCCTGCAGATGTTCCCAAGGTTCCTTTAGTGCAGCTGAGTCAACCTTGAGACATTCTGAAGGGCAGCTCGGCAAGGCCCTGAATCTGCAGCAGTGATGCTAACCTTACTCCCCTGCATACGCCTGTACAAAAAGAACCAGACTTTGCTCAACAGAGCAGCTCAGCTGGTTTTCAGCTCCATCCTTGTCTGACTCTTGAGAATATTACTGCACAGCTGAGAATGCGCTGGGAAGACGCACGTTTCCAAACGTGTCTTAATAAATGTGAAATGTGAGTAAATATTTTGAAATATCTAAAAGCCGAGAGGTTTTGCAGATTCTAAAATTCCAGATGCTTGCAACACTCTTCAAATCCATTAACATCCATGTAACCAGATGCTCCACAGTCCTCCTCTGTGTCAGTGAGTCTCTGGTGAGACTATGAGGCAGCTCGTGACTTGACCTGGCAGCAGTGATGCTAACTCAGCAGCTAATTACACTTGGTCCAAGGAGGACGAGGACTCACCAAAAGCATCAGGACAAATCTTCACCATCACTGATACTTACAGCTTGAAACATAGGAAAGTATCAGTGAGGTCCAGAATACACAAGGATTCTAGTAAGGCCACCTACATCTGACTGTTGAGCAGGTGAGTCATGTGAAGTCCTAACACCTTTAAAGGTTCTGAGCTAGTATTGACTTTAGCTTTTATTCTTTTTGTCCTTTACATTTTAAATGTGCAGATATGGGTCGTTTGACTTCGCCCCATAAATATTCAGTCAGACCATCAGCAGCACAAAGAGGAATCCACCCAGCATCTGTTAAAACATCCATAAAGCTTTCACCATCCTCAGTAAACTTGAAAGATATTTCCTTCACTGTGCACATTCACGTGACGAGCAAACAGCTCTCAGCAGACAGACAGTGGTGAAAACAAAACCTGCTCCTGTGCACACGTCACACATACACCTCCCAGCAGGGGGAGCAGTGGCTCATTAACAGCTTTCAAGAAACACGCACACAAACAGGCCACTCTGAACAGGGCTCTTCACACGTTTTATTAGGAAAAAGAAACTGTCTTTATATTCAGTCAGAAGATTTGACAGGTTTAGTAACATGACAAAAAGTTGTTTTTGAAAACGTTTGCCCTGCACCTTTAAGTATTGTGATTTCGTGAAATGGATAAAGTAAAAGTTATTTCATCATAGTTTTACCTGCATCATGGAGATCAGCACTCATTGGATCAGCCGCTGCAGTTTTCCTCGTGACTCTCCTCTCCGTGTTCCTACTGATCAGGTGATGCAACCTGTTCCACTCAAGCTACCGATGAATCTCTGAAAATCTGTCCTGTTAAATTAAATAACTCAATTATTATGTATATTGTTTGTTATTTGGTTCTAATTGATCAGAAGAAAAGAGAAACTCTCAGCAATCTGTTGATCCTGGGGACAGACTTGACCACAGTGAGCAGGTGAGACACAGTTCAGCGTCCAATCCTTCAAAACTACCACTATTTCTCATGTCAAACCCTTTTCTCTGTCATGAAGATTAAAAACTAGTTATTAAAATCACAGTCAAAACTGCCATTGTAAAAGTGTTATAATTTTCGTGCTGTGCGGTTTGTTCAACAGTTTTTGCTGAACTATGACACTTGGATGCTGCTCTAAGTTTGTTGAGTTGTAACATGTGCTGCTTTAAATCTGTCAAAGTTTCAGAAAATTGTATTGATTGGTTCAGATATCTTTAGTGTGGAGCACTAATGTGGAGCAGATCACCATTGGGTGTGGCTGTGTAACACGTTGATTTTGCGTTGTTCTGTCTGAGACTAAGTGTGTGAGAATGCTGTTCGTAGTCTGTGTCGCTGGGACAACAAAGTCAGTGTTGGCTGCGTGTGGATGCAGCTCTATAATTAAAGGTTGATCCACAGAGCAGTCCTTGTTCTTTTCATATCTGTATTTAGTGAGTATGTTGCCCATTTACGTGAATTTGAGGTAATTGTGTTACGAAGTTTGGAGAGATAGCGCTGTGTGGCATTGAGTGTCGGTGAGGAGGAAGTGGTGCATCGGAGAGACGGAGAGTTGTGTACTGCTGCTGTCGGAACAAGACTGAGAGAACCTTCCCTCCTTTTGGTTTTAGAACCATTACGTTTCCTGTCCTTGAAACACGTCTGGTGAAGGAG
The DNA here is from genome assembly GCF_022539355.2 of Hippoglossus stenolepis. Taxonomy (NCBI): domain Eukaryota; kingdom Metazoa; phylum Chordata; class Actinopteri; order Pleuronectiformes; family Pleuronectidae; genus Hippoglossus; species Hippoglossus stenolepis. Next base: position 27,473,498 of record NC_061484.1, read on the forward strand.
GCGGTTTAAATAAATTAATAGCTGCGATAGTTGGATTCCTAACGTTGTCCATACTGCCACATGTACAAGATTCAAAAGCAAATTTGTGTTTGCAGTCTTTACCCAATCAGTCTGAGGAAAATCAGACCTTCACTATGCCAGTGTCCACTTCATGAAGAGACAGACGGATCATGTCTCCTCCAACGTCGGATCAGCTGAACCTGTGCAAACACAAGGAGGCGGAGGAGGCTGCGACGCCTTGTCAACTTTAACAGATCTGCCCCGAGGTGAGCAGCTCTTCATTCAGGACCATCTCACTAACACCACAAACATCATAAACAGAGATATATCCTATAGAAGCCATTTGTTTTTTACATTTCATTTTATTGTTTTGTTTAAAAATGTGTATTTGTTAAAAGAGACATATTCTGCTCATATTCAGTTTGATCATTTTAATTAGTGTTGTGACTTTAAATGTTTAATGTCTGTGAAACATCACTTTCCTCAGACTGTCTATTGCTGCAGTTCTCTTTTCAGCCTCTTGTCTCAAAACACTTGTTTTAGCTCCTGTCTCTTTAAGCCCCTCCTCCTGATAATGCCCAGTCTGCTCTGATTGGTCACCCGGCCCACTCTGTTGTGATTGGTTAACCACTTCCTGTGCGTGCAGGAAATCCTCCACTCTAACTTTACGAGGGACACATTCAATCTCAAACATTTCTTATAGTTTAACTATCGCTTCCGTGGTGAACGACATGTTTGTTTGAACCCGTGCAGCGGGCTCGTTTGGTGGGTGTGTCAGAGGTGTTCCCAATCAGCAGCGACTGTTTTAAAAAGGCAGTGACACAATGGATTCTAAAGTTCTCTACAGATGCTGGTGTTAGAAGCTGCTGTTCCAGACTGACGGAAGCAGAGACTGTGACATTCGCCTGTATTGAAGATTCAACACGTATTTTAACCCACATCATCTACCTCCGAGATGTTTTCCACGAGAACGCCAAGAATGACCTCCGCTAACACTTCATAACACAATGTGTTCAACGCACCACTGTTTACGTTAAATACTGCTTATGCTATGTTTGCTACAGCCCTGGCTTCTGCCGATGATGCAGAGGTACGTATGACTACTGGTGAGGTGTTTCTCAGAGCTTCATGTTTTCTGTGGCAGAGGAGCTGTTTTACCAGAGAGAGCCCAGACTTTGGGCTTTTTAACTTTGCAGAACTGAAACTAACAGGTCCCTTTAATGCTACGTCTCCATGACCTCCTGATCATTTATTTGTTTTATCTCCTTTCAGGACCAGAGGTCAGGACACTGAGAGGATCCAGTTGCATTGTACAGCACAGTCGCAAAACCCCCTGCTGTTTAGACCAACGTCTGGAAATCACCTGAGTCCCCATGGAAATATCTCAACAGCTGCGGGATGGATTTGAATAGAAGTTCATACAACTGTTCGTGGTCCCCACAGGATGAATCCTACTTTGGTGACAGGCAGACTCCAGCATCATTGTTGAAGTGAATGTTCAGTTTAAGTGACTTGTCTTTATTGTGCTTAATGATAAATTGATTCTCAAGACTTCATTTTTTATCTGAAATATATCAGCAACTTGTAGGAGTTGTTAAAACGCCACATTTAGCCTGAATGAAAAATATCAAACATTTTATAACTTGCAGCTTCAAACATGAAAATATGCGTGTGTGTCAGACGGTCGACAAACTGTAAACTTGTAATTAACTTTTTTCTTTTCATAAAATAATCAAAACAAGCATTATTATTATTAGTTGTAGTGTGACACTGCTGCCACGCTAGATGGTAGTAAAGAGTTTACTGATAAAACCACAGAGAGGATTCTGTCTCTTTCACTCTTTCTGTTTCACACTATTGTTTCCAGCTATTTCATCATCAGCCGATCAGGAGTTGTACTCATTTCCTCAGAGGACTTGAGGGACCACGCCTCATGTGGATGGAGCTGCTACTACTTGATGAATAATTTTGAATGACCTAACACAGTGAACTGCTGACACCAGATGAGCCAGGCTGCCTCTGGTGTCTGTCTGTTTGCATCAGGCCCATTGATTTCACTTAGTGTTTTGTATTTTTCACATCACGTTAAACATTTGAAGAAGAAGGATAGGTGTGTTTTAACCACCACGTTCACCGCGCCATTTCGACGCCTCTCTCAGGGTGTGAAGCTTCCAATGTTGTTACGAACAGAATAATTGTTGTAAATGCTGACTCAGGTTTATAAGTTAATAAACGATTGCATATTATCACTTATTCTTCGCTAGGATTATTGATTCATTATTATAGCCATAGTTTTGGTAATTTTAGTAAATATAATGAAGTCATTCGCTGCAACTTAGAGACTGATGTTAATTTATACTTTCTTTTCACAACATTATTCATATTTATAGTCTATTTATTTCATTTATTGTTCATCACAACCCTTTTCTAACTTTGCATGTAATAGTTTAAAAACAAAGCAGATTTTCTTAGATCATTGTGCTGCTTTTTATTCTCTTCATATATTTTTATTTTTACATTTAATGTGAAGCTCATTTGTTCTAATTCTGTTTTTGTTTTGAAACTCTTAATGGTATTTAACTCCCTTAAAGTGATTAATCATAGCCATTTCCAGTTAAATTTAAATCTTTCTTTAATTTGTCTTTTCATGTCAATCTTTATTGCATCTTAATGAGACACTGAACAGATGAGATTAAAACATCCTGGTTTCTAAGCTCTTGAATTTATTTTGTGCCAGTGAGATGTTGTGATGTGGATGATACAGGTTTGGTATGAACAGCCACTAAAGTTGTTTTCTCACACTCGTTAACCACAGTTTAATTCTAACCATCAGCCTGAGGACATATGAGTGAAAGAGGAAGAAGAATACATTTACCAGTTTTAATACTTTTCTTCAATCTTGTCTTTGATTTCAGCCTCTTCTGTGTTGTAGGTAGACGTGTCTGTGATGTGACTGAGTTTCACCTGAAAAGCCATTGGTTTATCTGTGGACGTTTTTATTGTTTGTGTCACAGATGAAAGAGCAGTAGAGCACGATGGATGTAATCATACAGTGGATTTGTTGTCCTTCTTCTCACGCAGAGTACTGCACGCTAATATTTATGGTTTACCTACTTACACTCGACTTGATTCACCTGAGTGAGTTTGAGAAAGAAAAATATAAATGAACCATTCATTCATTTTCAGATCAACACCAAAGTGATGCAGAAAGAAAATATATAATAACTATCACCAGCATTATTTTATCTTTTTTAGAAGTTTCTATTGCTCCAGAGCTCAAAATATTAAAGAGTCTGCAACTATTACATTATTATTATTATTATTATCATCATGACTGAGTTCCTCTCCACTACAGAATTGTCACCAGTGTGAGTCACCAAGGAATGCCAGGAATGCTGCTCATGGAAATGTGCTTTTCTACAGAAAGTAAAAAAGTAAACTAAGTGTTCTCTGTAGTCATAACTGATTCTCTGTGTTACAGTGGCAGGTCAGTGAGAACATGGATGAGTTACCACTGAGATTCTGTGCCAGCCAGAGGATCAACAGGACATTAACTGTACCTACACATACCCATCCACATTTAATAACCATGATACTACAGTTCAGGAACTTTCTGGTCTTATTCAAGAGAGTAATGGATTCACGTTGATCTGCTGGGACTGATCCGAGTATTCAGGTCGTGGTGAGTATCTCTGTGGAAACACCGGCACTTCGCAGAATTCTCTTAACTGAGAGAGAGTTTACTCAGCTGTGTACAAGTTCAGGTTCACAACAAACCAACCTAATGGGAGCTTTAACTGGTTCAGCTGAGTCACCTTGTCTGTCAAGCAGGAAGATTACATCTGAACATTCATTCATTTATTTCCTATGATCTTGTTTGTCTACTCTGAGTGTGTCTGTGCACTTTTATATGTAACAAAGGTCAGTTTGAATTTAAACTAAATTCCCTATTCTCACACACAGATTTGTATGTGCAGGTGAGCACATCAGTGAAGGGTGACTATTATAACGGGCAAGAGCTCAGGTGTCAGAGCATGGTCGCTTTCCTGATCACCTGAATTATTAATGTGCCTGGCATGAACTCAACAGAAGATAAAGGATTGGGCTGACCACTTCACAGATTATTTTGATTCTGCAGACAGAGCTTCCTGTGCTGTTAAAGGACACGAGGATTTCCGCTCTCCGTCAATGTGAGTTTAATCTACAGTATTTCACTAACAGCACCATCTGCTGGAGATTTTGAGATAATGCATTGTACCATAACTTCTATGTGTCTTAAATACTTTTTCTGCATGGGCACATTGAACTCTTGGGATACTACTGTCAGTACTGACAACCAGTGTAGTACTAGTACTAGTATTCAGCTTGTGTAAATAAAGATGGAAGACATGACTGCTCCCCAGAAGTGAATCCAAAGCATTGTGATCACCCCCCTGGTGGCTGGCTGCAGTATAGAACATACACCTGTCTCCCTCCATGTTAGTGGATAGAATATGGACCAATCTAAAAGTCAAATACATTTTTCTCAAAGACGGAAATATTTAGGTCGTTTATCACACTCTGTTGTTCATGTTTCTCATAGGTTTGGTTTTAATTTGTTATTGGATGAAATGAAAAGTCGATAAAACTTCATGATTGACAGCTGACGCTGACTCAGGGTTGGTCGAAAGCCATGTCAATAAAATAATGTCAATTTTATTTGTATAGCACATTTAAAAACAACTTGGTTGACCAAAGTGCTTTACAGGAGCACGGTACAACAAAGGGACAGTAAAAAGGTAATACATTATAGTGCAAGTAATACAAATAAAATACAATTAATGTAAAATAAGATAAAACATAAATAAATAAATGAAATAAAATAAAAGATATATGATGAGAAGAAATAAAAATCAGTTGCGATGAAACACACTCAACTCGGCAGAAAGCCTGGGAGAACAGGTGTGTTTTTAGTAGCGATTTGAAGTTTGTTGAAGACGGGGCAGAGCTGATGTGAAGTGGTAGGTTGTTCCACAGGTTTGGGTCGGCACAAGTGGACAACATCACCTCTGGTTACTAGCCTTGTCTGAGGTTTGTCAAGGAGCAGTTGCGTTGCTGATCTCTGTCCCCTAACTGGAGTGTGCATAAAGAGAAGTTCCGATAAGTAAGACGGTGCCAGTCCATTAAGAGATTTAAAGTTAAAAGTAAGGATGAAAACCACTAGACAAACAGGAAGCCATGTAGGAGGCGCAACGTGGTGTAATATGGCCCTTCTTTTTTGTCCTAGTCAGCAGGCCAGCAGCAGCATTTTGGACTAGCTGCAGGCGTTAATGGATGATTTGTCTAAGCCTACATACAGGGAATTACAATAATCCAGACGGGAGGTTATAAATGCAAGTGGATAATTTCTCTAGTCTTTGTAGGTAGGGCTTTACCTTTGCTATTTGTCGAAGTTGAAAAAGCTACCTCTGGACGACTGAGGAAGTTTGTTTTTCAAAATTAAAAGCCCTGTCAAAAAGAACACCAAGACTCTTTACAGTGGAGTGAGTATAAGAAGCCAACGGCCCAAGATTGACCATATCTTGCAGTTCTGATTCAAATATGATAACCTCAGTTTTATTGTTGTTTAATTTGAGGAAGTTTGAATCCATGATTTTACGTCATTTAAGCAATCAAAGAGGCTGCAGTGATAGTTTTTTGGTTCAGGGCAAGTGCATATTTGAATGCCGGGTCTGCAAAGCAATGAAAGGAGACATTATATTTTTCAAAAATTGGAGGCTAGGGGCAGAATATATAGAGAGAAAAGGCACAGGGCCTAGAACGGATCCTTGAGGTACCTCTACATGTAAGTGGGGCCTCTCGGAGGAGGATTCACCCAGGTGGACAGAGAAACTCCGATCTGTTAAAGAAGACTCAAACCACTTGAGTGTACTTTAATCCCTACAAGGTTTTCCAGGCCTGACATTAGGATCATGTATATGGACCTTGATACTGTGGCTCCATCTCCAGACCACTACTGTGCAGACTGTGGTTCCAAATGTGAAAGATGGCAGCGTTGGTATCCAGGATATTTTACTTACTCTGGAGTGGGAGGAAGTGGAGACGTGTCGTCCATCTTTGGTCGACTGGCATAAAAGACACAGATCATTCTCCATATTGGCCAGTTTGCTCCATTATAAGAGCAACTTCTACAAGGTCCCCTCATGTTCACCTCCAACAGTGTGTTTCTCCTCACACTGAAGTCTGTAAGGGCACTTCCTGTGTTTTTTGTGAACTGAAAGTTTCCTCATCTTGGCATCGCTATCATCTTAAAATGAAAACTGCCGACTGGTGATTCACCAGAGAAAATACATGGAGTTAGTTTTATAAATGTACAAGTTTATCTTCTGGATTCTCTTATGTGCTCTAGTTACAGTGGTAAGGAGTCAGATTGACTGGGTGTGAGTTACACTTTACCAGAGATCTGTGCCGTCAGAGGATCAATAGTGGACATTACCTGTACCTACACATACCCATCCAGGTTGAATAACCATGATACTACAGTTCAGAAAACATTCTGGTTCTCATTAAAGAGTAAAGGGATTTACGGATCTAAGGACTGATCCGGAGTATTCAGGTCATGTGAGTATCTCTGTAAAAACAACAAGTGCACTCTGAGAATCTCTAACCTGACAGAGCGACTCAGCTGTGGAAAATGTGTTCAGGTTCTACAACAAAACCAACCTTAATGGGAGTTTAACTGGTTCAGCTGGAGTCACTCTGTCTGTCACAGGTAACATTTACATTAGAGTCAGTTTGAAATGTTAGTGTGTATGTTGAAATAAAATAACATGTTTGTTCACAGACCTCAGCTCCAGGTACATGAGGAGATCAACAGCCAATCCATATTCTACCTGGACAGAGCTGACCTGTCACAGCAGGTGTCAGCCTCCCTGATCATCTTTCCTACGTTTGGTACAATCATTAGCTGAACTTGTTGGATCTAAAAATACTTTCACCACACTTTTAATGCTGAAGACAGCTATCACTGTGCTGAGGCAGAAGGACATGAGCGCTTCCTCTCCTACATTGTGTGAGTTTACGCTCCTCATGAAGCTACAATAATGTGGAAATAATTTGAATTAAGCTTTTAACAAATAATACAGAGAGTGTTTTGATTGTATTCTCACTCTGTGTGTATATAGACTATCCTTCAGATGCCCAAAGCCTCCTCTGTGTCAGTGAGTCCCCTGGTGAGATCATGAGGGCAGCTCAGTGACTTGACCTGCAGCAGTGATGCTAACCCAGCAGCCAACACACCTGGTACAACAGAGAAGTGGAGAGATAAACAGTTCAACCTCTCAGTGAAGAGACACAATTTGTCCTCAGCTCCATCCGGTCGTCAGACTCTGGAGAGTATTACTGCACAGCTGAGAATGAGCTGGGAAGGAGTTCAGCAAACATCTCTATTACTGTGACATGTGAGTGAAACACAGGTTATTAAGTGAAGATATATTGAATCTGTCACATTCTTTGTCCTTTACATTTTAAATGTGTGAAGATATGGGTCGTTTGACTTCTGCCCCATAAATATTCACAGTCAGACCATCAGCAGCACAAAGAGGAATCCACCCAGCATCAGTTAAAACATCCATAAAGCTTTCACCGTCCTCAGTAAACTTGAAAGATATTTCCTTCACTGTGCACATTCACGTGACGAGCAAACAGCTCTCAGCAGACAGACAGTGGTGAAAACAAAACCCTGCTCCTGTGCACACGTCACACATACACCTCCCAGCAGGGGGAGCAGTGGCTCATTAACATTTTAAGAGACACGCCCACAAACAGGCCACTCTGAACAGGGCTCTTCACACGTTTTATTAGGAAGTTTAAGTCCACGTTACAAACTGGACTATGGTTTGGAAATCTGTGGACATTCAGGGGAGTCTGGAAACAGTAGTGCAACAGGAAATCATTGAAAAAAACCTCTCATTAACAACAAGAAGAATTTACCTGGTTAATGATGATCATCTATATTTAAGAAGCACTTATCAATACCAGAGATTGAAAAGTTCTTCACTTTGGTTAATGAATATTTCTGAGTTGATTTGATGATCTTGCATGTTTTACACCAGACGCTCCAAAGCCTCCCTCTGTGTCAGTGAGTCCCTCTGGTGAGATCATGGAGGGCAGCTCAGTGACTCTGACCTGCAGCAGTGATGCTAACCCAGCAGCTAATTACACCTGGTCCAAGGAGGACGAGGACTCACCAAAAGCATCAGGACAAATCTTCACCATCACAAATATCACAGCTGAACATGGTGGAAATTATCAGTGTGAGGCCCAGAACACACGAGGACGTAGTAAGGCCACCTTACATCTGACTGTTGGAGCAGGTGATTTTAGCTCTCTGACTTTTACAGCCTACACCCCCCCCCTCCTTCAAGCCCATCATATTGCACATGAACAATACTGACTGACCAACAGCATCACCTGGCAAACTGAGTCATCAGTCTAACCACACTGCTAATGTCTCCTGTCTGTTGTCTAGGGAAGTCAGTGATAATCATGAATATCATCAGGCTGACTCTGGTGGTCGTGCTGGTTCCAGTGCTTGTCTGGACTCTGTGGACGAGGTAAAACAATACAAATCCATCAGTTCACCCTCTGCTCTTTTACTGTCTTCTTCAAATGTCTTCAAACACTAGTTTCAGTGTTATGAAGTTCATTTTGTAAAATGTTGTGTTTGTTGTTGTTTTCGATCCAGGATGAAGAAAACTCTGAGCTTGAAGTCAGAAGCGAATGAAGCTGTGGAGATGATAGAGGTGAGAGACAGTGAGGCCAAAAGAATGACTCCATATCACTGTTTTCATCTCACTATGTTAGAGAAAGAGATAAAACATTTCTTGGATCAGCTACTTTGTCTGAATCTGCCCCAAAATGTAAAAGGTTCTTTCCATTGACCGTATATTAAAATGGACGTAGACTCTGGGTCTAGAAAGTGAAGAGAATGATCCACTTAGAGTCAAATAGACCGTGTGATTGACAGCTAGTACTGGGTGCAGGTCGCAGGTTTAGGTGGGCGGGCAGTGTCCTTGGGCCCTGAGTCAGGCTCCACCCCCTCTCCTCCAAATATGGTTAGTTCTGGTTTCAAAAAACCAAGATGGTGCTGGACAACATGTCAAAAATGGAGGCTTCAAAATGGCAGCTCACAAACCAATGGGTGACGTCACGTTGACACTTCTTTCTTGGCCCATGTCCCATCCTTCCACCAGGTTTTGTGGAAATCAGTTTAGCAGTTTTTGTGTAATCCTGCTGATGAACAAACAAACGAATGGACAGGGGGCGCAACAACGTTCAAACTATTTTGAATGAACTGTGATTATATGCAGGTTTCATGAATAAAGTCCAGTGAGGCTTAATATTTTCTCATCTCTCCCCCATCAGTCACACAACTGTCCTGAGTATGAGAACGTCGCTGCTGCAGCACAGACAGAAGACACAGAGGAGCAGGAAGACCTGGTGTGAAGCCTCAGGTCAGAGCCACTGTGACAAACATAACCAAGATGGACGACTTCAGAGTACATCCGTACAAGCGAGTTTTACAGAAACCATAGTGTGTAGTTATTAAATACAGGAAATCTGTCCAAGCAACAAAATATCTGAGTGCAAGCGCAGAGTTTGAGCACAAGCAGAGCAAATCTAAGCACCAGCAGGAGCTGTGTGAGTGCAAGCGCAGGGTTTTGAGTAAAAACACCACGAAATCTGAACGTGCAAGTCCAGCTCTCAAACTAAAAGACCATGCTTTTTAATATAGAGGAAAACACCCACACATTTCCTTTCTACTCATGGTTTCCTGTTTTCTTTTCTCCTCAGGTGCACTGTGATTGGTTGATGAAAGTATGTGAGAGGAAACAGGAAGTATCTCTCTTTCCATCCCCGGTTGCAGCAGCAGCAGTTTGTACAGCATGACCTTTAGAGCAAGAGTATTGTTGTGTTGTTTCTTTTCTTTTTCTTTTCTGATGGGTCCAGTCGTCCAGTTTTCGCAGCTTTATTTCTGTGAGCTTTAGTTCTGATGTTGGTTTAGGTTGAAGGAAGATTCTCAGGTCCTACGACCCTTTGTGGGTTGGTGTGTTGGGTTTTCCTTCTTTTGTCCATTTTGCCGGCCTGTTGTTGAAGTTGTTGTCTTTTCTGCAATAAATAGATTTTTTTTTTGCTGTTACCCTCTGAACTATGTTGGACGTCTTGGTGATGAGCCTTTGAGGCTGTGGTAACACCACGTGACTCATCTCGTGTCTTATACATGATATTAATGTGGTTATTACATGGATAATGAATTATTATGTATCGTGATTTTATGATTCTTTCTTAAATAAATGTTTTTGGTCTTTTGTTTTCACTCCTTATCTATTTGTTTGTTTGTTTTTCAGCAGAATTACACCAGAAAACTAAAAACAGATTTTTCCTCAAACTCATCAAATTTGGGCAGGAATCCTGATAAAGGGGCGGAGCCAGGAGCATGTTTGTATCACTTTCGTTATTATTGTGAGACTGATGAAAACAGTCAGGATTATTTAGAGGACTGGTTTCTATGAGTGATTGAACTCTGGTGCAGCTCGATTGAATTGAGGAGATTGAATTGATGGAGGCTGGCATGTGCACACATAGACACCAAAGGGGGCTTGAGCCACTGCCCTTTTTCTTCCTCGAGAGAAAGTGCCCTTTTTTAAATAAATGAATATTATATTCCTGTTTGCGCACAGCTTCCCTGTCAAACTAATGTTGTGCAATAATGCATTAAACGTGATACTATAAAATGGTGTGCCTTTCGGCATTCAATAAATTTGGTTATCAAAATAAAATATTAAATATTAATATTTTATTATTAATATTAAATAATAACTTTAATTGATTAAAGTTACCTCGGGGCACCACCCTTCAAAGGAATGGAAAAGATAGCCAATTTATTGATTAAGTCTTATAAAGGTACTAACTACAAATTTGGAACTCTGATTAACAATTAAATTAATAACTATAACCAAAATTACCATATAGATAGTTAGCTAAGTTGAAGGATATAGAGTTCTTGACAGTGTAGAGGTTGGCAAAATTCACTTATGCAACATTAATAAAAAAACATTTGTGAAAGGAAAACATTTATTATGAATATAATAAAGTATAAAAACACAAATTACTAACGGTGTACTTACTAAACAAAGATAGGTATGTGAGTATGCATATGTGTGTGTCTGTGTGAGTCATCGTGCTTTCAAAATGGCGGCTGGCCAAAATGATAACACCCTCCCCCCTATTGGAATGTTTACGACCTGTAGAGATAATTAGGTGAAGAGTTATGCGTGTGTCTGTGTGTGTGCCAAATTAGAGAAAGAGTGTAATGCACAGAAAGTCTGTGAAGAGCATAACTAACATTAACTTTCACATAATTTGTAACCACAATATCACAACACCACAAATCAAACTTATAAACATCACACAGAATCAAACAGTCTTGCTTAGCCTAGTATAATTATTAAGCCCAGTTGTGTTACCCGTCTGTGGAAAGGGGAAAAAGAGTTGCTATGCAGTTCACAGTTTTGTGAAGTCGTCTTGCTGGTTTGTGGCTCCTGCCTTTGTGGTTCTGTTGAGCTGGGCAGCTCAGTTGCTGGCTGAAGTTTTCCTGCAGGACATCGAGTCGCTGCTAGGAGGTTGGTAGAGCTTGGAGTGCGAGGAGGTTTCCTTGGTGAGATGAGCTGGAAGCTGCACCTTTGTGCTCCTCTCGAAGAGTTGGATGGAAAGAGAAGATGTGAGCTGGAGAAGCCAGGCTTCTTCCCCCTGCGATGCAGGGAAAGAAGCTGGACAGCCTTCTCTCCTTGGAAGGATTGTAGAAAGAGAGGCAGAAGAGGGGGAGACCTGGCCTTATATTGGCCCGGTGACCTTACAGGTCATGGGGTCCAGAATGACCAATGGGAGTTGAAACCTGTGTCCCTGGGGGGGGGGTTTCACACCTCTGTGTGACGTTGCCGCACCCTGGGAGGCCTTGCTCTGGTTTTCTCCAGGACAAAGAACATGTGCTCAAGGCTTTTGGCTGAACATGGTGGCCGAACTTTGGTTTCCCAAAAACCATGTCCCAACACAAATATATTGAAATATAATAAAACATCTAAATATCAGGTGGGGAGATTAGACTAGTCTCTGTACCCTCCCTCCCTCCACGTCTCCTGCACAGAGCTGAGCACTGGAGCTGTGGACATTTCTCCATTCTTAGAAGCATCGCGACTCGGACTCTGAATAATTGTAACAGCGCTGCTCCAGGACAGACACTCGTTAAAGATCCGGTCTGTGTCAGAGTCTCTGTCGGAGTCTGCTTCCTCCTCACTCCTCCTCTGACCTGCGCTCACTTTACACTTTAACATTAAACACCAGCACTGATCACAAGTTATCAGGACACCTACAGGACTGACGTTTACTTTGTGTTGGTTTGATTCGCTTTAGAGTTCATGAGACACATGTTTAAACCTGCGACACAACACGAGACGTGACGTGACACAGTCAGGACATCAGGGTTAAAGTGAGAGAACCATCCGGAGTCATGATCCGACATCATCGATTAATAACTAAATACATGTGATTATCAGTTTGTGTGAAGAGGACAGAGACGAACACACACACACACACACACACACACACACACGCACACACACACACACACACACACACACACTCCTGCAGACAGAAGAGTTCCTCCCACAGATTCCGACATAACACAGTGTTTTAACTTCTTTGTTGCAGAAGAAGCGACGCCCCGTTCATCCAGGAACATAAATATGAATTCAGCAGGTTTTTATAAAGTTCAGTTCTAAATGTGATGATTAGAAAACATCAGAGGATCAAAGTCACTTGTTGACCTGCGGAGTAATGGCCTCAGTGCAGTGGAGCTGCTAAGGGGGGCCAGATGGGTCCAGGAGGGGCCACCTTGATACAGTAAAGGCAATAATCAGAGTTTGTCCTTTTAAGCTTTAGGTGCAGGACACAAGTCTAAACTGAATGAATGTCCAATCAGTGTGGAGAGCACTGACCACTGTCATAGACTGACTGTTGTAATTGAAAACCTTGTTTTGTAAGTTACAGCACAACTGTAAGAACAGTAACAGTCTATAATACTTTTTAAAGCACTTTCTAAATAAAAAACGGATTTCATATTTGTCTGACTGATTTTATTAACTGATGAAAAACCAGCCATGGGACATTGTGGATGTGGAACACTTTGACTTTTAGTTTTCACAATACACCCTGAACACAAAGTTGATCCAACTTGAAAAAGGTAAGTAAATTACTTTACTTCATATTTACTTTTTAAATTAATTTAAAAACTGAATTTACCTAATTTTGTCAGATTGTTCCAACTTAAAAACTGCAGGTGAAGTTAACTCTCAAAGTAAAACTAGCTCGTCTGATTTAACTGAATAGTTGTGTTTACTCTGGCTACAACCATATAACTGCGTTTTTAAACAAAAACGATCTCTCTCCACGTTCTGCTTGTGCTTTAATGTAGTATCAGACTAATCAGAACAATCAGTTCCAGAGTTGAGGTGGAGTTCATGTGAATTTCACAGTCGGGAACTAATTCTTCTGATTATTCCGACTCCACGTTAACGCACAACCAGAGCACAGTGGGAGGCTCCGCCCATCTAACCCAACAGTCGATGGTTCCTGTGTCGCTCTACTGCTCACGTGCACCCGTGCATGAGCTCATGAAGTCCAGTCTACACAAGTGAACAGTTTTACACGTGTATCAGACAAAACAAGTTTGACTCACATGAGTTGAATCCTCGTGAGAAATGAGTAAAGGACACTAAAGTAATGTAAGTTTGCATAATTATGACCTTTTACAATGTATTTTTATGACCCAGTCTTCATATGGACTGGAGGTGTAAATAAACAGGAACTGACTTCTAACATGAGGTTAAAAGAAAGAATAATTCAACATGTTTTTTAAGTCCAGTCTCAAGAAAGTAAAGAAAGTGTTAGATTCACTGTCAGGCTGCAGAACTACTCTTACTGTTATTTGCACGAAATATATTTTAATAAGTGCAGGCATCATTTCCAAAATAAAAGAACATTTCTTCATTTTAACAAGGGGATTTACTGGTGTTTGTCCGTTCGTGCATGTTAATAATGTAAAGAGGAAGGAAGCCAAGGTCTTAACTGATCTATGATTTCTATCTGTCATCGTGACTGGCTGACAAACATCGTTTCTCAAGGGTGGAATCTAGCTGCTACATCTCTCTCTCTCTCTCTCTCTGTCTCTCTCTCCCTCTCTCTCTCTCTCTCTCTCTCTCTCTCTCTCTCTCTCTCTCTCTCTCTCTCTCTCTCTCTCTCTCTCTCTCTCTCTCTCTCTCTCTCTCTGTCTCTCTCTCCCTGTCTCTCTCTCTCTCTCTCTCTCTCTCTCTCTCTCCCTCTCCCTCTCTCTCTCTCTCTCTCTCTCTCTCTCTCTCAAACCAGCAGTCAAGCACTCGGCACACATGCAAAATGTCTCTGGAGGAGTTTTCTAGTTCATCCAACTGTTTATTTCTTTCCTCCCATCTAGAAGAAACAAGTCCTTCACACAACAACGTGAGTGCGGTGAGAGACCAGAAGACAGAGCGCAGGTAAATGAATAGTTTCATTTCAAAGCACTTGATCTCCACTCTTCAAGGCTGCCTCATTAACCGGTGGCGTTCTGCATCATTGTGATTTGATGAGAAGGGTCAGACCATGAATGTCTTGGGAGGTCATATTCCTTTACTCTAACAAAAAGCTTAAACTCCATAAGGGAGAAACTGACTGGATCTCTTATGCCTCTGTGCCGGCGACAGCCAATGGCCGGAGGAGTTATGTTTACAGGTTGTTGTCTGTCCGATGGCGACTGTGGAGGTCAGAGGTCAAGGTGACTGTGACCTCCCTAAACCATTTTTAGCCTCATGAACAGATTGAGAGAATCATTTCAAATTTGGCACAAATGCTCACTGACACTCATGAATGACCTGATTGGTCAAAGGTCAAGGCCACAGTGGCCACACCAACATGTTTTGGCCTTTTGAACATGATATCTCAAATCTGCCTTTAAGGAATTCCTTGAAACTTTGACTTAAAGATGAACATATTGGACATATTGGATTTTGTCACGATGGTCTCATATGAGGCAAGAAATAAATGTATGAATATTGAAACTGCACTGGTTGGAGGAGGCGCACAACCGAAGGGCAGTAATTCTAGTTAGGGAGTAAAATGTAGAGTAAATGTTTCATGGTGGTGACACCGGGTTCATCTGTTAAGAAGATGAGCTGGTGACCAGCAGGGAAAAACAGAAAGCTCCAAGGTCACTGCTGCCATCACAGTTTGATTCAGCAGAGTAGGATCAGGCCCACAACAAAGAGAAACTCTCAGTACCCAACAAGTTAAAGAGTAAGACACAGATTCCAGCCTGATCCCAGCTAGTATTTTACTGTACCTCCAGATTTCAGCTGCGGCACACACACGACCAGCAGAGCCGCACGATGACGTCCACTACACCAGCGTCTGCTTCACCCAGAACCGGGCAGATGCCATCTACTCCAACATAGGTCGAGTTCAACCCCAGAGAGAAACTGAGGAAGACAAGGAGGAGGCTGAATACAGCGCTGTTCGATTTGACAGTGCAACAGGGTGAGCTTCTCCACACGTGAACATTTTCATCACGACACTTATTGAGGTTAAAAACTGTGGGTGTGAGTGGTTTATTCTGCCCTTCACAGAACAAGACGTGAAGAAGAGGGGGACGATTCATCATCATGTTCTTCTTCTCCCATAATTGAAAATATTTCCCAGGCTCAACCAGGTGTAGAGTTAGCCTCAGGTTAGGCTAACGCTAACCGTAAAGTATGTTACTGGCAAAATGTTACAAATAACAATAATATTAACTTCTAAATATTATAAATTGTAATTAGTTGTAACTAATATCAGAACAGCTAAAAGATTTTATATCAATCAATGGGAGTGACCAATAATCATTTTCTGGAGGGGGGTTTCAACAACAATATTTTGGATAATGTAAGTACACAAGTCAACAAATATATAGGTCTTGTCCTATTTACAAATCTAATGAAGAATTGTTCCATAATAATATTTAAAGGACTATTGAGGTCGTCAGCTGAGAATCATGAAGCACTTGACATAAAAACTAGGTCAACAAGTTTATTGCTAATAATGTTTCTGGACGATTAAAGTACATCAGTACATTTTGAAGATTTAACAGGAGATTGTTGCAGAAGTGACACCCGCTCATCCAGGAACACAAAAAAGCTTCGTGTTATATATTCACGTTTCCATGGTGACATGTCAAACTTTGATGTTTCACCATGAAACAGGAATTTGTTTTAACTCAAATTTACAACGTCTAATCTTCACTAAACTTCACGTTTGATACTGAATATAAAGATGGACAATATGACAGCTACCCCCAAAGTGAAGCCAAATGATATCTGTCACCCCCTGGTGGCTGGCTGCAGTATTTGTCATAAACCCGGCCTCTTCCATGTCAGTGGATGGGACATGGACCAAACTAAAACATGTCTCTCTACAAATCAAATACCTTTTTCTCAAAGATGGTGCCTGTCATTCTTGGTAGTTCTTCTCACACTGGTGCATCTTCAAGTGTTCATTTTTTTAAATCATTCATATTCAGTCACAGTCATTGTGCCACCTACTGGTCACTGGAAGTAACCCTTGGGTTATTTACCCTTTGGTTTACAAGGAATGTTCATGGCGTGTTCTACTCTTGATATACAGCAGCATAGTGCGTGCAGGGTGTGTTCTCCGGTGCCACATAGTGGACACAGGAAGCATGTACACAGCTGCACACTCCACGCCGGAATTAGCATCTTTCTCAATCGTGCAGTGTCGGACGGTTGAGAAAAGTAAACCGTTGCGTCCACTGGCTGGATCGAGGGGGGGGCAGGCCTGTTCAACGCTGCTTACAGCTTCAGTTGAGGATGATTCAGGTTTGGTACGAACAGCCACTAAAGTCTCAACGTCGGCAAAACGAAGGAGCTGATCGTGGACTACAGGAAGAGACAAGGAGTAGAACACGCCCCCCTCTCCATCAACGGGACTACGGTGGAGCGAGTCAGCAGCTTCAGGTTCCTCGGGGTCCACATCAGTGATGACCTGACCTGGACACACCACACAGACTCCATCAGGAAGACGGCCAGACAGCGTCTCTTCTTCCTCCGCAGGCTGCGGAGGCTCAACATGGATGCCAGGATTGTTTTTTTTCTTTAGGTGTATATATATATTTATATATATATATTTTATTGTCTATTTTAATCTTTTGATATTCTATTTTATATTATTTTATTCAATATTATTTTTTGCTTGTAATATTCGGAGCATTGCTATAAGAGCCTGTGACCCAAGCATTTCATTGCCAGTGACTGCTTAAGGTAATTGTTGTGCATTTGACATTAAACTCTTGAATCTTGAATCTTGAAGTCGTTTCTCACACTCTGTTAGATGAAGAAATTCAGTTTGTACAAAACACAAGTTAATCTTTGTTTTAAGTTTAATCTAACACCATCGGGCTCAGCAAGCATGTAAGTGTAGAGAGGAAGGGGGGGGTGTTTAACAGTTTAAATTTATCTTTATCTTACAGAATCTGTCTTTATTCTCAGACTCTTCTGTGTTGTAGGTAGACGTGTCTGTGATGTGACTGAGTTTCATCTTGTGCACATTATTTATCTGTGGACGTTTTTATTGTTTGAAGTCACAGACGAGAGCAGCAGCTACTATGAGTGTAACTGCAGCAGCGAGTGGATTTGTTGTCCTTCTTCTCACTGTGACAGGTACTGTACGTCTACATTCATGTTTCACTCTATTTTACACTCGGACTTCTGATTCACCTGAAGTGAGTTTGAGAAAGAAAGTAAAAATATAAATGAACCATTCATTCATTTTCAGATCACCACCTGTAAAGTGATGCAGAAAGAAAATATATGAATGAATTATCATCAGTATTATTTTGTATCTTTGTTTAGAAGTTTCTATCGTCTAGAGCTCAAAATATTAAAGAGTCTGCAAATTATTATTATTATTATTATTATTATGATTATTATTATTATCATCATGACTGAGTTCCTCTCCTCTCGATGCAGGAATTGTCATCAGTGTGTGGAGTCATCAGTTGAAATGCTATGGAATGCTGCTCATGGAAATGTGTTTCTTTTCTACAGAAAGTAAAAAGTAAACTAAGTGTTCTCTGGTGTCGTTATGAATCTGATTCTCTGTGTTACAGTGGTACAGTGTGAGAATGGCTGGGATGTGAGTTACACTTCTACTGAGATCTGTGCCGTCAGAGGATCAACAGTGGACATTAACTGTACCTACACATACCCATCCACATCTAATAACCATGATACTACAGTTCAGGAAACTTTCTGGTTCATTCAAGAGAGTAATGGGATTCACGTTGATCTAAGGACTGATCCGGAGTATTCAGGTCGTGTTGAGTATCTCTGTGAAAACAACAAGTGCACTCTGAGAATCTCTAACCTGAGAGAGAGCGACTCAGCTGTGTACAAGTTCAGGTTCACAACAAACCAACCTACTGGGAGTTTAACTGGTTCAGCTGGAGTCACTCTGTCTGTCACAGGTAACATTTACATCTGAACATTCATTCATTTATTTCCTACATCTTGTTTGGTTCACTTGAGTGTGTCTGTGCACTTTTATATGCATGTGTGTGTTGTCAGTTTGGACTAATATGAATTCCTTATTCTCACACACAGATTTGCATGTGCAGGTGAGCAGATCAGAGAAGTATGACTCTAATAACTACATGCATGCAGAGCTCAGGTGTCAGAGCAGTTGTCGTCTTCCTGATCATCTGAACTACGTCTGGTACAAGAATCAACAGCAGAAGATTGAAGGAGCATCTTATTCAGGTTATTTTAATCCTGAAGACAGAGTTTCCTGTGCTGTTAAAGGACACGAGGATTTCCGCTCTCCATCAATGTGTGAGTTTAATCTACAGTATTTCACTAACAGCACCATCTGCTGGAGTCTTTGAGATAATGCATTGTACCATAACTTCATGTGTCTTTAAATACTTTTTTCAGCATGGGCACATTGAACTCTTGGGATACTACTGTCAGTACTGACAAACTAGTGTAGTACTAGTACTAGTATTCAACTTGTGTAAATAAAGATGGAAGACATGACTGCTCCCAAGAAGTGAAGACAAAGCATTGTGATCGCCCCCTGGTGGCTGTCTGCAGTATAGAACATACATCCTGTCTCCTCCATGTTAGTCGATGGAACATGGACCAATCTAAAAAGTTAAATACATTTTTCTCAAAGATGGTTTGTGTCATTTTAGGTCGTTCTTATCACACTCTATTGTTCATGTTTCTCATAAGTTTGGTTTTAATTAGTTATTTGATGATATTAAAATTAGATTAAACTTCATGATTGACAGCTGAAGCTGACTCAGGATTGGTCGAGCTTCTCCAGATCACTACTGTGCAGACTAGGTTCCAAATGTGAAAGATGGCAGTGTTGGTATCCAGGATATTTTGCCTCATTTCTGGAGAGTGAGGAAGTGGAGACGTGTCGTCCATCTTTGGTCGACTCTGCATAAAAGACACAGATCATTTCCTCCATATTGGCCAGTTTGCTCCATTATAAGAGCAACTTCTACAAGGTCCCTCATGTTCCTCAGTCTAACAGTGTTTCTCCTCACCTGGAAGTCTAAAGGGCACTTCCCTGTGTTTTGTGAACTGAAAGTTTCTCATCTTGGCATCGTCATCATTCCAAATGAAACCTGCCACTGGTGATTCACCAGAGAAAATACATGGAGTTAGTTTTATAGATGTATCGTTTATCTTCTGATTCTCTGATTCTCTGTGTTACAGTGGTATTGAGTCAGATTGACTGGGATGTGAGTTACACTTCTACGGAGATCTGTGCCGTCAGAGGATCAACATGGACATTAACTGTACCTACACATACCCATCCAGGTTGAATCACCATGATACTACAGTTCAGAAACTTGTCTATTCAAGAGAGTAATGGGATTTACGTTGATCTAAGGACTGATCCGGAGTATTCAGGTCGTGAGCACCCTTTGAAAACAACAAGTGCACTCTGAGAATCTCTAACCTGAGAGAGAGCGCCCAGCTGTACAAGTTCAGGTTCACAACAAACCAAACCTACTGGGAGTTTAACTGGTTCAGCTGGAGTCACTTGTCTGTCACAGGTAACATTTACATTAGAGTCAGTTTGAAATGTTAGTGGTATGTTGAAATAAAATAACATGTTTGTTCACAGCCCTCCGCCTCCAGGTACATGAGGAGATCAACAGCCAATCCATATTCTACCTGACAGAGCTGACCTGTCACAGCAGGTGTCAGCTCCCTGATCATCTTTCCTACGTTTGGTACAATAATGGAACTTGTTGGACGAAAAAATACTTTCACCTCCAACACTTTAATGCTGAAGACAGCTGGTCACTGTGCTATAGAAGGATGAGCGCTTCCCCTTCTCCTACATTGTGTGAGTTTACGCCCTCATGAAGCTACGATAATGTGGAAATAATTAAAATTTAAACTTTTAAATAAATAATACAGACAGTGTTTTGATTGTATTCTCATCCTGTGTTAATATAGACTATCCTTCAGATGCTCCAAAGCCTCCTCTGTGTCACAGTTCCTCCTGGTGAGATCATGGAGGCAGCTCAGTGACTCTGACCTGCAGCAGTGATGCTAACCCAGCAGCTAATTACACCTGGTACAAGAGAAGGGAGATGAAACAGTTCAACCTCTCAGTGAAGAGACAATTTGTCCTCAGCTCCATCCGGTCATCAGACTCTGAGAGTATTACTGCACGGCCAGAATGAGCTAACAGTTCAGCAAACATTCTATTACTGTGACATGTGATAAATGACAGGTTATTAAGTGGAAGATATATTGAATCTGTCCCATTCTTTGTCCTTTACATTTTAAATGTGCAGATATGGGTCAGTTTGACTTCTGCCCAATAAATATTCACACTAAACCATCAGCAGCAGCCAGAACAGGCCACTCCTGAACAGGGCTCTTCACACGTTTTATTAGGTAGAAACTCTGTCTAATTGTGAAAAAGGGTCAGAATAGTTTCACGTTTAAGTCCACGTTACAAACTGGACTATGGCTTGAAACGGACATTCAGGGAGTCTGGAAACAGTAGTGCAACAGGAAATCATTGAAAAACCTCCTCACTTAACCAACAAGAAGAATTTACCTGTGTCAGTTTAACAACCTTGCTGTTGTAACTTCAGTGCCTCCATTCACCTGAGCAGCCTGGACTTCAACACATCGTATCATATATGTCCCTAAATGTTAAACACAATGTCTGTCATCTGTTAAGCCATCATTCTGTTTTCACACATACAGATGCTTCTCCAGCTTCCCTCTCTGTGTCAGTGAGTCCCTCTGGTGAGATCATGGAGGGCAGCTCAGTGACTCTGACCTGCAGTGATGCTAACCCAGCAGCTCATTACACCTGGTACAAGGAGAACCGAACTCTGCTTCTCAAGGACCAGAGGGCGTTTCTTATCGTCTCTCCTCCATCAGCTCTGGGACAGGGGGTCTACTCCTGCAAGTCTGAGAATCAGTGGTCGATCGGATCAACTCCACGCCTCTACACTTAGACGCCCAGTGTGAGAAACATCCACATATCCATGAAACCCAGCACTGTCTCTGCAATCTTAAGGAGTTCCAGTCCGACCCCTTATCTGGATTCACAAAATTCAAATCCTTCCTGAGTTCTTCCTGACCCGTGACCTTCATCCTACCTTCAGGTTTGGCAAGCACCTACCAGTAGTTTTTGTGTAATCTTGCTTAAAATCAACAACCAACAAACAAAAACGGACTGGGTGAAAACATCTGTTGTTGCATAGCTACACTATATGACGTCATTTTCTAAACTCATAGTGACGACATTCCCACCATATGATCATAGATTATTTTTCAGTGTATATAAGCTTCGGGTCGTCTCTATAGTCCTATTAGAGGCAGGGACAAAACCAGAGATTGAAAAGTTCTTCACTTTGGTTAATGAATATTTCTGACTTGATTTCATGATCTTGCATGTTTTCCACCAGACGCTCCAAAGCCTCCCTCTGTGTCAGTGAGTCCCTCTGGTGAGATCATGGAGGCAGCTCGGTGACTCTGACCTGCAACAGTGATGCTAACCCAGCAGCTAATTACACCTGGTCCAAGAGGATGAGGACTCACCAAAGCATCAGGACAAATCTTCACTCACTCTAATATCACAGCTGAACATGGTGGAAATTATCAGTGTGAGGCCCAGAACACAACAGGCGTAGTAACGCCCACCTTACATCTGACTGTTGAGCAGGTGAGTCAGGAAGTCCTAACACCTTTAAAGGTTCTGGAGCTGTGTATTGACTTAGCCATTCTTTGTCCTTTTACATTTTTAAATGTGCAGATATGGGTCGTTTGACTTCTGCCCCATAAATATTCACAGTCAGACCATCAGCAGCATCGAAGAGGAATCCACCCAGCTTCAGTTAAAACATCCATAAAGCTTTCACCATCCTCAGTAAACTTGAAAGATATTTCCTTCACTGTGCACATTCACGTGACGAGCAAACAGCTCTCAGCAGACAGACAGTGTGAAACAAAAACCCTGCTCCTGTGCACACGTCACACATACACCTCCCAGCAGGGGGAGCAGTGGCTCATTAACATTTAAGAAACACGCCATAAACAGGCCACTCTGAACAGGGCTCTTCACACGTTTTATTAGAAAAGAAACTTTGTCTTTATATTCAGTCAGAACATCGAGACAGGTTTAGCAAACATGATAAAAGTTATTTTTGTAAATGTTTTGTCCTGCACCTTTAAGTATTGTGGATTTCAGAATGATAAAATAAAGTTATTTCATCATAGTTTCACCTGATCATGGAGATCAGCACTCATTGGATCAGCCGCTGCAGTTTTCCTCGCTGTGACTCTCCTCTCCGTGTTCCTACCGATCAGGTGAGCAAATCTGTTCCACTAAAGCTTTGTACGATGAATTCATGAAAATCTGTCCGGTTAAATTAAATCAACTCAATTATTATGTATATTGTTTGTTATTTGGTTCAATTGATCAGAAGAAAGAGAAACTCTCATCAATCTGCTGATCCTGTGAGGTGACTTGACCACAGTAGAGCAGGTGGGAGACACAGTTCGGAAGGCCCAATCCTTTCAAACGCTGGAATATTTCTCACACAAACCCTTTTCTGTCATGTGAAGATTAAAAACTAGTTATTAAAATCACAGTCAAAATTGCCATTGTAAAACAATCATCTGGTGTTTGAATTTCCTTCTGGTAATCTATCCATTTAAGCAAATTGCTGAGTGTTATAATTTTATGTGCTGCAAGTGGTTTGTTAACAGTTTTTGTTGAATCATGACACTTGATGCTGCTCTAAGTTTGTTGAGTTGTAACATGTGCTTTAAATCTTGTCAAAGTTTGTGAAAGATTGTATTGATTGGTTCAGATACTTTTAGTGTGGAGCACTGTACGTGGAGCAGATCACCATTGGGTGTGGCTGTGTAACACGTTGATTTTGCTGCTGTTCTGTCTGGAGACTAAGTGTGTGTGAGACTGTTGTTCGTAGTCTGTGTCGCTGGGACAATAAAGTCAGTGTTGGCTGCGTGTGGATGCAGCTCATAATTAAAGGTTGATCGGACAGAGCAATTGTGTTCTTTCACATCTGCATTTAGTGAGTATGTTGCCCTTGACGTGAATTTGAGGTAATTGTGTTGGCGAGTTTGGAGAGATAGCGCTGTGTGGCATTGAGTGTCGGTGAGTAGGGCGTGGTGCACGGCGAGACGGAGAGTTGTAGGCACTCGTTGCTGGTCGAACAAGACTGAGAGAAAGAAGGAGTTAGGTGGAGGGCCTATCCCCTTCCTTCGGCTCCTTCTAGTTTCTGTGAGCCTGACTTTTCTTTTTTTTAAGTGCTTCTGTGTTCAGACCTGCAGTTGCATTAAAGTGTTATACAACAAGACCTTCCTTCTTCCTTTCGGTTTTTAGTAGAACCACATGTTTCCTGTCCTTGAAACACTTCTGGTGTAGAAGGAGGCACTTTAAATAAATCAATAGCTGCTATAGTTGACTCCCCAACGTTGTCCATACTGCCACATGTACAAGATTCAAAAGCAAATTTGTGTTTGCAGCGTCTACCCAATCAGTTCTGAGGAAAACTGTGACCTTCACTATGCCAGTGTCCACTTTATGAAGAGTCAGATTTGGATCCCGCCTCCTCCAACGCCGGATCAGCTGAACTCCAGCAAACACAAGGAGGCGGAGGAGGTTGCGTAGTACGCTGTTCAACTTAACAGATCTGCCCCGAGGTGAGCAGCTTCTTCATTCAGGACCATTATCCTCACTAACACCACAAAACATCATAAACAGAGATATATCCTATAGAAGTCATTTGTTTTTACACTTTCATTTTCTTGTTTGTTTAAACATGTATTTGTTAAAGGAGACAAGATATTCTGCTCATATTCAGTTTGATCATTTTAATTAGTGTTGTGACTTTTAAAATGTTTAATGTTCAGAAAAACATCACTTTCCTCCGACTGTCTATTGCTGCAGCTCCTCTTTTCAGCCTCTGTCTCAAACACTCTGGTTTTAGCTCCTGTCTCTTTAAGGCCCCCTCCTGATAATGCCCAGTCTGCTCTGATTGGTCACCCTGCCCACTCTGTTGTGATTGGTTAACCACTCTCCTGTGCTGGGTGTAGGGAACCCTCCACTCTCACTTTGTTTAGGACACATTCAATCTCAAATCATTTTTATAGTTTAACTATCAGCTCTGTGGTGAACGACATGTTTGTTTGAACCCCGTGTGCAGCGGCCTGTTTGGTGGGTGTGTCAGAGGTGTTCTAATCAGCAGCTACTGCTTCTAAAAGGCAGCACACAAATGGATTCTGGGAAAGTTCTCTACAGATGCTGGTGTTAAATGCTGTTCCAGACGACGGAAGCAGACTGTGACATTCAGCCTGTATCAAGCATTCAACACGTATTTCTTAACTCACATCATCTACCTCCGAGATGTTTCCAGGAGAACGCCAAGAGTGACTCTCCGCTAATATTTAAACACTTCGTAACACAATGTTCACCCACCACTGTTTACGTTTAAATACTGCTTATGCTACGCCACAGCCCTGGCCGCCGATGATGCAGAGGTACTGCCATGGACTACTGGTGAGGTGTTTCAGGAGCTTCATGTTTTCTGTGGGGCAGAGGAGCTCGTTTTAACAGGAGAGGAGCTCAGACTTTGGGCTTTTTAACTTGGCAGAACTTTAAACTCAATATGTCTCCTTTAATGCTACGCCTCAATGAGCTCCTGATCATTTATTTGTTTTATCTCCTTTCAGAACTAGAGGTCAGGACACTGGAGAGGATCCAGCTGCATTGTACAGCACAGTCAAAAACCTCCTGCTGTTTAGACCAACGCCTGGAAATCACCTCAGTCCCGGGATGGAAATATCTCAACAGCTGCGGATGGATTTGAATAGAAGTTCATACAACTGTTCATGGTCCCTACAGATGAATCCTACTTGGTGACAGTCAGACTCCAGCATCATTGTTGAAGTGAATGGTTCAGTTTTAAGTGACTTTGTCTTGGACAGCTAATGGATAAATTGACTTCGTGACTCCGACTTTATCTGAAATATATCAGCAACTTGTGGTAGTTGTTAAAAACGCTACATTTAGCCTGAATGAAAAATATCAAACATTTTATAACTTGCAGCTTCAAACATGAAAAAATATCTGCGGTGTGTGTCAGACGGTCGACAAACTGTAAACTTGTAATGAACTTTTTTCTATTCATAAAATAATCAAAACAAGCATTATTAGTTAGTTGTAGTGTGACACTGCTGCCACTAGATGGTAGTAAAGAGTTTTACTGATAAAACCACAGAGAGGATTTCACGCCACTTCTCTTCTGTTTCTACATTATTGTTTCAGCGTTTCATCATCAGCCGATTTGTGAGTTGTACTCATTTCTCTGAGGACTGAGGGACCACGTCTCATGGATGTGAGCTGCTACTTACGTGATGAACACCTTGAATGTGACCGCTAACACAGTGAACTGCTGACACCAGATGAGCTGTGTTGCCTCTGGTGTCTGTTCAAAGTTTGCATCAGGCCCATTGATTTCACTTTAGTGTTTTGTGGTATTTTCACATCACGTGTTAAACACGTGAAGAAGAAGGAGTTATGTTTTAATCCACCATGTTCACACGGCGCCATTTTCCTCTGACGCCTCTCTCAGGGTGTGAAGCTCGAATGTTGTTGTAACAGAATAATGTTGTACTGCTGTGGATCCAGGTTTATAAGTTATACAAAAAAGCACATATTATTACTTATTCTTCATTAGATTATTGATTCATTATTATTGGTATTTTTAGTAACATAATTAGTTTGTTTGCTGCACCTTTAGGAGACTGATGTTAATTATACTTTTCTTCAACATTATTCATATTTATAGTTCATTTATTTCATTTGTTGTTCACTCACAACTTCCTCTTTTCTAACTTTGTATGTACAGTTTTTAAGAACAAAGCAGATTTTTCTTTAGGGATCATTAAAAGTGTTTTTATTCTCTTGATAAGTATTTTTATTTTTATATTAAATGAAGTCATTTGTTCTAATTTGTTCGTTTTGAAACTCTTACTATATTTGAATTCACTTCCAGTATTTGTTCTGTCGTTCTGTCCTTTTCATAATAAAGCCAGTCAGACGCTACACGAGAGACTTCCAACACGCACATTTGGGTCAATGACGTGTAAGGATTTTCAACAGGCCAATTTAAAATACAAAAAAATAATATCTATTGTAATTATTCAAACATTAGGAATGTTAAAAAGACATAAAATCATATATAAAAATGACAAATTATTTGATTTTCTTCGTGTTTTTTCATCTAGATGAATTGGCCGTACCTTAAAAATGTCAGCGTGGTGCTGCAATCGTAATTTATCTTAAAACGAATTGATTTCAATATGCTTACTTTTTTTTTTTACAATTTCTCAATAATATAAAGTCATTAGTAACAAGTAGTTGCATTCTTTAGAGTTTTGTAAATAATGATCTTCATACTTTCTTTGTTCTATAATGTCACCGTCTCCTTATTAAATGTCACACAGACTTATGTTTCCATAAAGTGCATAAAATTGATAAAAATGTTTTAAAAATACCATTCATTGAAGCAAACTGTATCAGTGATTAATATTTCAGCCACAGAAATTTTATATTTACTTAAATTTAATACAGGTCTTGGTATTATTGGTCGCACAACATGAGTGGTCGCCCAAATGATATGAAACCTCTGTCATTTAAAAAGATCAATAAACAATAAATTCCATACAAAAATTTGACTTACACTAGATTTTATTAAAATTTAGAATTTTCATGAACATAAAACATTTCCTAAACATTTTTATAAAAATCTCATCAAGAACATTTAAGTGCAGCACACGTTGTTGTGAACAAACATTTCATTAAACTCGCTGCTCTTGTGCTACATCTACATCAACCAGAGCTGGTGGGATGTTCTCCAGAGACGGCGGCGCAGGTCTCATACAGCTTTGCCATATTTTACCTTCTCTGTAAGCTCTGGATGCAGCCCTCCCAGTTCTCTCTGATTCTCTCTCTGTCAACTCACTTGACTTGGCATATGGAATCTCTCCCCGCTGTTTATTTCTCTCAGAGCTGAAAAAGATATGTAATGTCATGCCATAAATCAATAAGTTATTTTGGACTAATGATATGAACATTTAATGCAAATATGCATTTTCGTCTAGTAATGAAAACACATAAGAGTAATATACTCATGTTGCTTTTATTTGTAGTTTTCATTTTTAAAATGTTTTAACATACCTTTCTTCTGAGCAAGGTTCTCTGCTCATAAATAAAGAATAAATTACTAATAAATTCATAATAACTTAGATAAAATTACATGTTACATTTTTGGGGTGGTATTTATTCATGATATTGTACAAAAATAAACATAAACCGTTGTTTCTGGAATATTAGAAAAAATACTCTAAATAATACTAAAATAAAGTACTTTATGTATATAAATCATTTATTGGCTTAAAAGTCCCAAACTCCCAATCTAGACATATGTGTCTATCATAAAACACTCTGCAATGCTCACACCATATTTGGTCGACTTACATGATATTTTTCTAGTTCAGTCAAAATTTACAGCCACAGAATTGGCCACCTAAAGAAAAACAACTAGGTCAGCACAAAAGGTCACTATGATACTATAATCAAATTATATATTTTTAGGAAATAACTTAGAATTCATCGTTTTTTTAGGTCCAAATGTGGCAACTACATACCAGCTGTGAAAAAGGTTATTTTTTCCAAATTTGAGAGAGTTACAAACCTGTTGCTGCTTCTCCATGGCCCTTGGCAAAATGATTTGTGATGCAACTTCCTGTCTTTGAATGGATTTCAACATCAAAGTCCCAAATTGTCCTTTCTGATGGTCGTACCACAGGATATTTCATAAAAAGGACATAATCAGACAAAGTTTGTTTGTATACTATGATGGAAATATAAATGCAAATGCTTTGCAATTTTGTGCAGGATCACAAAAGATTCAGCATGCCAAATATGGCAGAAAATAAATTTGAATAGATTTGAGTAATTTCAAAGTTTTCACAACAGCAGTCATGGCCGGACGGTCGCACCACATGATATTTTGACACTTTAAATAACTAATGGTTTTTGGAAATTTAAAGTGTGTACATATACGGGACAGGTATTACATATATATGGTATTTCTTTATGTATTTAAACCTTTTTGTAACAGAAGAAAAAGCAGTCGGACAGAAAATATAGATCTCTCAAAGATCTGCATGTTGGCTCGCCATCCAGTTAACTGGAGTCTTGATTCTTCGGTGGATGTCCTCTCTGGCACCGGAGAATTCGTCTCTCACCAAAAACCTGAGCGGCTGAATGTGTAAGCAACTCCTGCACCTTCCAACAGGCCTAGCAGGGTGACCTCACACTCTTGGCCACGATATAACAGAGTCTGAGCAAAGCAGGTAGTGTGCTTGCCAGCTTGGAGTGAGCAAAAATGGCCGACAGGATGCAGACAGGCAAACAAACTTCCACAGAGTAGATCACAGAGAGGATGACTGTACTGCCCCTACTGGTTAGGAATGTCACAGCAGGTCACCCAATGAGCCACTACAGTGTTATACAAAGTGTACAATCTCTTTCTCTATAGCACTTATACAATATACAATATACAATATTGCAGCCTTAAGAATGATTACTGTTTTAGTGTGGGCCACTATGTAGAATGTGTGTGTATATGAGGTGGCCTGACGCCGAAGCCCGTCAACTGGTAACTTAACGATAGTAATTAAATTATAACCCAAGTTCAAAGTAGCAAAATAACAAACGGTAATTAATGAAAATCAACAAACTTAGAACGTGCGGTTGAAAAACTGTTTTCCGTAGTCATTTTGTTCTCGTCAACACCTGGTTCATTAATTCATTCCTGTATGTGACGCCGCTTATTGGTATTAGTCTCAGCTGGTCAGCTGTAGTCAAACTTGTTCTAAAATAAAATGGCTCAACAGCATTAATGGCAGTTTATTTTCCAGTTCAATTTAAATCTTTCTTTAATTTTATCTTTTCATGTCAATTCCTATTGCATCTTAATGAGACACTGAACAGATGAGAGATTAAACACCCCAGTTTTCTCTTCAAGTCTCCTTGAATTTGTCTTTCTTGTGTCAGTGAGATGTTGTGATGTGGATGATACAGGTTTGCATGAACAGCCACTAAAGTTGTTTCTCACACTCAGCAATCATAGTTTAATTTGAACACCATCAGGCTCAGGATGCAGGTGAGTGTGGTGAGTAAAGAAGTTAGTGTGTTTAGCCAGTTTAAATGTATCTTTATCTTACAGAATCACCTTTATTTAATTCTCTGTGTTGTAGACGTGTCTGTGATGTGACTGAGTTTCATCTTGTGCATAATATTTATCTGTGTGGACGTTTTTATTGCTCTTTTTTTTGAAGTCACAGACGCAGAGCAGCTACTATGAGTGTAACTGCAGCAGCGAGTGGATTTGTTGTCCTTCTTCTCACTGTGACAGGTACTGTACGTCTACATCTTTATGTTTCACTCTATTTTACACTCGACTTCTGATCTCACCTGAAGCAGAGTTTTATGAAGATAAAAGTAAAAGATAAACAACATCATTCATTTTCAGATCACCACCTGTAAAGTGATGCAGAAAGAAAATATATATGAAGGAATTATCATCAGTATTAATTATCTTTGTTTAGAGGTTTCTATCGTCTAGAGCTCAAAATATTACAGAGGCTGAAATATGTTAGACAATAATAATAATACAATTATTACACATATATACATGCATATTATTATCATCATGACTGAGTTCCTCTCCTCTCGATGCAGAATTGTCATCAGGTGTGTGGAGCCTATCAGTTGAAATGCTATGGAATGCTGCCTGCGGAAATGTGTTTTTCCACAGAAAGCAAAAAGTAAACCAAGTGCCTTCTGTGTCGCATGAATCTGATTCTCTGTGTTACAGTGGTACAGTGTGAGAATGGCTGGGATGTGAGTTACACTTCTACTGAGATCTGTGCCTTCAGGAGGATCAATGAGTGGAGGCATTAACTGTACTTCACACATACCCATCCACATTTAATAAATCCACATACTACAGTTCAGGAAACTTTGGTTCATTCAAGAGTAATGGGATTCACGTTGGATCTAAGGACTGATCCGGAGTATTCAGGTCGTGGAGGTATCTTCTGTGAAACAACAAGTGCGACTTAACTCAACCTGGAGAGAGAGCGACCAGCTGTGTACAAGTTCAGGTTCACAACAAACCAACCTACTGGATTTTAACTCAAGTTCAGCTGGAGTCACTCTGTCTGTCACAGGTAACATTTACATCTGAACATTCATTCATTTATTTCCTACATCTTGTTTGGTTCACTTGAGTGTCTGTGCACTTGTATATGCATGTGTGTTGAAGCAGTTTGGACTAAAATGAATTCCTTATTCTCACACACAGATTTGCATGCAGGTGAGCACATCAGTGAAGGGTGACTCTTAACCAGGCAGTGCCTGCCAGGGTGCTGAGCAGTTGTCATCTTCCTGATAATCTGAACTACGCCTGGTACAAGAATCAACAGAAGGAGATTGAAGGAGCATCTTATTCAGGTTTCTTTGATTCTGCAGACAGAGTTTCCTGTGCTGTTAAAGGAGACGAGATTTCCGCTCTCCGTCACGAGTTTAATCTGGTTGTATTTCACTAACAGCACCATCTGTTGAGTATTTGAGATAATGCATTGTACCATAACTTCATGTGTCTTTAAATACTTTTTTCTTGCATGGGCATTGAACTTTTGGGATACTACTGTCAGTACTGGACAATCAGTGTAGTACTAGTACTAGTATTCTGCTTGTGTAATATAGATTAAAGTCATTACTGTCCCAAGAAGTGAATCCAAAGCATCTTTGATTTCCCCCTGGTGGCTGGGTTGCAGTATAGAACACATCCTGTCTCCATGTTAGTGGAAGGATATGGACCAAATCTAAAAAGTCAAATACATTTTTCAAAGATGGTTTCTGTCATTTTAGGTCGCTCTATCAAGCACTCATTGTTCATGTTTCTCATAAGTTTGGTTTTAATTGTTATTGGATGAAATGAAAAGTAGATTAAACTTCATGGATTATGAAGACGAATTCAGGATTGGTCGAAAGCTTCATGTCAATAATAATGTCAATTTTATTTAGGTAGCACATTTAAAACAACTTGCTGATCGCAAAGTGTTTTACAGAGTAATGGTACAACAAAGGACAGTAAAAAGGTAATACATTATAGCGCAAGTAATACAACAAAATACAATTATTAATGTAAAATAAGATAAAACATAAAATAAATAAATAAAATAAAATAAAAGATATATGATGAGAGAAATAAACTTTCAGTTACAGAAACGCACCGAGCAGAAAGCCTGGGAGGAAACAGGTGTGTTTTAGTAGCGATTTGAAGTTTGGTTAAGACGGGCAGAGCCATGAAGTGGTAGGTTGCTCCACAGGTTTGGGGCGGTTACTGCGTACACACATCACCTCTGGTTACCTAGCCTTGTCTGAGGGCCTGTCAAGGAGCAGTTGCGTTGGGTTGATCTCAGTTCCCTAACTGGGAGGTGGCAAAGAGTAGTTCCGATAAGTAAGACGGTGCCAGTCCATTAAGAGATTTAAAAGTTAAAAGATTTTAAAACGATCCTGTGGACAAACAGGAAGCCAGTGTAGGAGGCGCACATGGGTGTAATATGGCCTCTTTGTCCTAGTCAGCAGGCGAGCAGCAGCATTTTAACAGCCGCATGCTGTAATGGATGATTTGTCTGGGTTTCTGCAGCATAGAATTATAATAATCCAGACGGAGGTTATAAATGCGGATAATTTCTAGGTCTTTTGTGGTAGGTAGGCTTTACTTTTGCTATTTGTCGAAGTTGAAAAAGCTACCTCTGACGATTAAAAGCCCTGTCAAAAGAACACCAAGACTCTTACAGTGGAGTGAGTATAAGAAGCCAACGCCCAAGATTGACTATATCTTGGCAGTTCTGATTGTCCAAATATGATAACCTCTGGGGGTTTTATTGTTGTTTAATTTGAGGTTTGGAGTCCATCCATGATTTTAATAGCTATTTAAGCAATCAAAGAGGGGCTGCAGTGATAGTTTTTGGTTCAGGGGCAAGAGTATATTTGAAATGTCGCCTGCAAAGCAAATGAAAGGACATTATATTTTCAAAAAATTGAGGCTAGGGCAGCATATATAGAGAGAAAAGATGCAGCTCTAGAACGGATCTCTGAGGCATCTGCACATGTAAGGGGCCTCTCTGAGGAGTATTCACCCAGGTGAGAGAGAAACTCCGATCTGTTAAAGAAGATCAACCACTGAGTGCTGTACCTTTAATCCCTACAAGGTTTTCCAGGCCTGACATTAGATCGTAGATCGTATGGGACCTGATACTGTGGCTCCATCTCCAGACGACTACTGGCAGACTGTGCTCCAAAATGTGAAAGATGCAGCAGCGTTGGTATCCAGGATATTTTGGCTTCATTCTTGGGAGAGTGGAGCAGGCGAGACGTGTCGTCCATCTTGGTCGACTCTGCATAAAAGACACAGATCATTTCCTCCATATTGGCCAGTTTGCTCCATTATAAGAGCAAATTTCTACAAGGTCCTCATGTTCTCACCTCCAACAGTGTGTTTCTCCCTCACACTAAAGTCTAAAGGGCACTTCCTGTGTTTTTTGTGAACTGAAAGTTTCCTCATCTTGGCATCATCATCATCTTAAAATGTTCTGCCGACTGGTGATTCACCAGAGAAAACACATGGAGTTAGTTTTATAAATGTACAAGTTTATCTTCTGATTCTCTGATGTGCTCTGTGTTACAGTGGTAAGGAGTCAGATTGACTGCATGTGAGTTACACTCTACTGAGATCTGTGCCTTCAGAGGATCAACAGTGACATTACCTGTACCTACACATACCCATCCAGGTTGAATAACCATGATACTACAGTGCCCCTAGAAAACACCTGGTTCATTAGCGAGTAAAGGGATTTACGTTGATCTACACTGATCCGAGTATTCAGGCTCGTGTGGAGTATCTCTGTGAAAACAAGTGCACTCTGAGAATCTCTAATCTGACAGAGAGCTTACTCAGCTAGTATGCAAGTTCAGGTTCACAACAAACCAACCTAATGGAGTTTAACTGTCTAGCTGGAAATACTCTGTCTGTCACAGGTACATTGGCATTAGAGTCAGTTTGAAATGTTAGTGTGTATGTTGAAATAAATATGTTTTGTTCACAGACCTCAGCTCCAGGCAAGCATGAGAGATCAATGTTAATCCATATTCTATTCTGGACAGAGCCACCCCTGTCGCTGCTGGAGGTGTCAGCCCCCTGATCATCTTTCCCACGTTTGGTACAATCACAATGAACTTGTTGGACAAAATACTTTCACCTAAACTTTAATGCTGAAGACAGCTATCACTGTGCTATATTTATTACAAATGCTTCCTTCTCCTACATTGTGAGCTACGCCTCATGAAGCTACAATAATGTGGAATAATTAATTAGAACTTTTTAATAAATAATACAGAGTGTTTTGATTGTATTCCTCTCCTGTGTGTTAATATAACTATCCTTCAGATGCTCCAAAGCCTCCCTCTGTGTCAGTGAGTCCTCTGGTGAGATTATGGAGGGCAGCCTGCAGTGAATCTGACCTGCAGCAGATGCTAACTCCAGCAGCTAACACACCAACCAAGAGAAGCGGGGATAAACAAGTTCAACGTCTCAGTGAAGGGATGAATTGGTCCTCAGCTCCATCCGGCCGCCAGACTCTGGAGAGTATTACTGCACAGCTGAGAATGAGTTGGGAAGGGAGTTCAGCAAACATCTTTATTACTGTGACATGAGTGAACACAGGTTATGGAAGTAGATATATTGAATCTGTCCCACTTTTTTGTCCTTACATTTAAATGTGCAGATATGGGTCGTTTGACTTTCTGCCCATAAATATTCACAGTCAGACCATCAGCAGCACAAAGAGGAATCCACCCAGCGTCTGTTAAAACATCCATAAAGCTTTCACTATCCTCAGCAACCTGAAAGATATTTCCTTCACTGTGCACACATTCACGTGACGCAGCAAACAGCTCTCAGCAGACAGACAGTGGTGAAAACAAAACTTGCTCCCAGCACACGCCACACATACACCTCCCAGCAGGGGGAGCAGTGGCTCATTAACATTTTAATAAACATGCCCACAAACAGGCCACTCTGAACAGAGCTCTTCACACGTTTTATTAGAAAAGAAACTTAGAAAGTACTTAACAAAGTACTTTTTGTAAATGTTTCGTCCTGCACCTTTAAAGGGGACATAGCATGCAAATTCCACTTTGTTAGTGCTTCTACAGGTTAATGTGGGTATCTGGCATGTCTACCAACCCAAAACTTGGGAAAAACACTACAAGATTTTGTTATAGTTCCTGTCAGAAATATGTTTGAGCGACTATTGAGCTTCCTGGGTTTTGTGTCGTAACAAGGAACTGGGAAGTCTCCCTACATGGGGGCTGACCAGCGCGAGAAATGCACGCCCCGTGAACAGCCAGGCGGTTGAGAACTGCGCTGCGCTGTTCAAGAGCGGTCTTCCAAGCACAGCCAGCAGTGTGGTAAGACTTCCGCAGTGTTCAGCTCTACTGTACGCCGGGTTACAGAAGTTACGCCGGGTTACAGTAGTTACGCTTTGGGGTACACTGGACGCGGAAGTGCTGCAGCGAGGCAGCGCAGCGCCGTTTTCCAGCCGCCGCAGCTTCTTGGCTGTTCGGCATCGGACGCGGCATTTCTCCGCTGGTCAGCCCCATAGACTGTATATATAAGGTCAGCTCCGCGATTCTGCTTTCTCCGCTTGTTGTTGTACCCGCGAAATGTCGGGTCTGGGTAATGATGGTTCATACTCTTCCCCCCACCCTCTTTCTCTCTCTGTCTGTCTGCTTGTGTGCTTGTAGTGGATGGGCAGAGGGGACATTTGACTATGTGATTGGGAAAATTAAACTCCAGGACAACAGAAGGGGAATACAAAGCATGGGATGAAGTATTTTATAATTTATACTTATATAAAATATGTAATTTATATCGTTTAAAATCATGGGGGAGAGGGGGAGGGGGAGCTGCTCATTCTGATTTAAAGGAACAGGCACTCAAAACAGGTCACTCTGTGGAGGGCTGTTTTATACAGGGTAAAAGGGTGCTGTTTTATATGATCCTTGTGGTATTTTGACCAGCATGTTACAGACATTTCATTAAGACCCCCAAGGAACCATATTTTCACCTAGGGAAATGGGCATGCTATGTCCCTTAAGTGCATTGTCATGGACATCAGCACTCATTGGATCAGCCGCTGCAGTTTTCCTCGCCAGACTCTCCTCTCCGTGTTCCTACTGATCAGGTGAGCAAATCTTGTTCCACTAAAGCTTTGTACGATGAATTCATGAAAATTTGTCCTGTTAAATTAAATCAACTCAATTATTATGTATATTGTTTGTTATTTGGTTCACCTGATCAGAAGAAAGAGAAACTCTCAGCACCCATGATCCTGGGGGACAGACTGGACCACAGTGGGAGCAGGTGAGACACACAGTTCACATTCAATCCTTCTACAAACGCCACTATTTCTCATATCAAACCCTTTCTGTTTGCAAGATTAAAACTAGTTATTAAAATCACAGTCAAATTGCCATTGTAAAACAATCATCTGGTGTTTGAATTTCCTCTGGTAATCTATCCATTTAAGCAAATCGCTGAGTGTTTATAATTTTCTGTAGCTGTGCGGTTTGTTCAACAGATTTTGCTGAACTATGACACTTGATGCTGCTCTAAGTTTGTTGAGTTGTACATGTGCTGCTTTAAATCTTGTCAGCTTGTGGAAAGATTGTATTGATTGGTTCAGATATCTTTAGTGTGGAGCACTGTAATGTGGAGCAGATCACCATTGGGTGTGGCTGTGTAATATGTTGATTTTGCGTTGTTCTTGTCTGAGACTAAGTGTGTGTGAGACTGCTGTTCGTAGTCTGTGCCTGGGACAAATAAAGCTGTGTTGGCTGTGTGTGGATGCAGCTCTATAATTAAAGGTTGATCCACAGAGCAGTCGTGTTCTTTCATATCTGTATTTAGTGAGTATGTTGCCCTTTACGTGAATTTGAGGTAATTGTGTTACTTAGTTTGGAGAGATAGCGCTGTGTGGCATTGAGTGTCGGTGAGTAGGGTGTGGTGCATCGCGAGACGGAGAGTTGTGTACTCGTTGCTGGTCGAACAAGACTGAGAGAAAGAAGGAGTTAGGGGTGTGGCTCATCCCCTTCCTTCTCGCCCTTCTAGTTTCTGTGAGCCTGACTTTTCTTTTTTTAAGTGCCTCTGTGTCTGTAGACCTGCAGTTGTATTAAAGTGTTATACAATTAAATGATACACACTATACACCCAAAATATAGTGCTAAAAGAGTTTTTATCAATGATTTGCTTACAGATAGTTTTGGGGTCTAGGGATTATATTGTGTATAGCTCAACCTCTAATTAAATGATGTTAAACAACTTGTTTTGACCAAACTTGGCTGCAGTACGTGAACATCCAGCTCCCAGATGAAGTCTTATCTTTACACAACAGAGGTGAAAGCGCACACACAAGTGGCTCACAGACACACTAAGTGAGAAGTTTGAAGTGTTAGTGTTTGGAATTCAAACTGAAGACCTTCCCTCCTTTTGGTTTTTAGCAGAATCACATGTTTCCTGTCCTTGAAACACGTCTGGTGTAGAAGGAGGCGGTTTAAATAAATCAATAGCTGCTATAGTTGGACTCTAACGTTGTCAATACTGCCACATGTACAAGATCTGCAAGCAAATTTGTGTTTGCAGCGTCTACCCATTCAGTCTGAGGAAAACTGTGACCTCTTACTATGCCAGTGTCCACTTCATGAAGAGACAGACGGATCCTGTCTCCTAACATCGGATCAGCTGAACCCAGCAACACAAGGAGGCGGAGGAGGCTGCGTACGCTCTGTCAACTTTAACAGATCTGCCCCAGGTGAGAGCAGCTCTTCATTCAGGACCACATTCACTAACACCACAAAACATCATAAACAGAGATATATCCTATAGAAGTCATTTGTTTTACACTTTCATTTTCTTGTTTGTTTAAATACGTGTATTTGAGCTAAAGGAGAGTGTTATTCTGCCTTATTCAGTTTGATCATTTTAATTAGTGGTGTGACTTTAAAATGTTTAATGTTCAGAAACATCATCTCCGACTGGGTTCATTGCTGCAGCTCCTCTTTTCAGCCTCTGTCTCAAACACTTGGTTTTGGCTCCTGTCTCTTTAAGTCCTCCTGATAATGCCCAGTCTGCTCTGATTGGTCACCCTCCGGCTCCACTCTGTTGTGATTGGTTAACTACTTCCTGTGCGTGTAGGAAACCTCCACCCTCACTTTACGAGGGACACATTCAACTCAAATCATTTCTTATAGTTTAACTATCGCTTCGTAAGTGAACGACATGTTTGCTTGAACCCGTGTGCAGCGGGCTCCTCGTTTGCGGGTGTGTCAGAGGTGTTCCCAATCAGCAGCGACTGTTTTAAAAAGGCAGTGACACAATGGACTAAAGTTCTCTACAGATGCTGGTGTTAGAAGCTGCTGTTCCAGATGACGGAAGCAGAGATCAGACATCTAGCTCTGTGACAGCATTCAACACGTATTTTGAATCCCACATCATCTACCTCCGAGATGTTTTCCACGAGAACGCCAAGAATGACTCCTCCGCTGACATTGTTGCAACACTCGTAACACAATGTGTTCAACGCACCACTGTTTACGTTTAAATACTGGGCTTATGCTCACGCTTGCTACAGCCCTGCTTCTGCCGATGATGCAGAGGTAATGGCGCGTGGACTACTGGGTGAGGTGTTTCAGGAGTCATGTTTTCTGTGGGGCAGAGGAGCCTGTTTTACCAGGAGAGGAGCTCAGACTTTCGGCTTTTTAACTTAGCAGAACTTTGAAACTCAATATGTCTCCTTTAATGCTACGGCTCCATGACCTCTGATCATTTATTTGTTTTATCTCCTTTCAGAACCAGAGGTCAGGACACTGGAGAGGATCCAGCTGCATTGTACAGCACAGTCAAAAAACCTCCTGCTGTTTAGATTCAACGCCTGAAATCTCACTTAGTCCCGATGGAAATATCTCAACAGCCATGGATGGATTTGAATAGAAGTTCATACAACTGTTCATGGTCCCCACAGGATGAATCCTACTTTGGTGACAGTCAGACTCCAGCATCATTGTTGAAGTGAATGTTCAGTTTTAAGTGACTTGTCTTGACAGCTAATGGATAAATTGACTTCGGGTGACTCGACTTCTTTATCTGAAATATATCAGCAACTGTAGTTGTTAAAAACACCACATTTAGTCTGAATGAAAATATTTAAACATTTTATAACTTGCAGCTTCAAACATGAAATATCTTATGTGTCAGACGGTCGATAAACTGTAAACTTGTAATTAACTTTTCTATTCATAAAATAATCTCATGTGGATGAGCTGCTACTTACGGGATGAACACCTTGAATGTGACCGCTAACACAAAAGTGAACTGCTGACACCAGATGAGCTGTGAAGCGTTTCGGTGTTCGTTCAAAGTTTGCATCAGGCCCATTGATTTCACTTTAGTGTTTTGTGGTATTGCGACATCACGCAAGTTAAACACGTGAAGAAGAAGGAGTTAGGTGTGTTTTAATCCACCATGTTCACACGGCGGCCATTTTCCTCTGACGCCTCTCAGGGTGCGAAGCTCGAATGTTGTTGCTAACAGAATAATGTTGTAATTGCTGTGATCCAGTTTATAAGTTAGTACAAAAAAAGATTATATATTATCACTTATTCTTCATTAGGATTATTGTTTCATTATTATAATATTAGTTTTGGTAATTTTAGTAACATAATTAGTTTGTTTGCTGCACCTTTAGGAGACTGATATTAATTATACTTTTTCTTTTTCTTCACAACATTATCTATATTTAT
Organism: Hippoglossus stenolepis; assembly: GCF_022539355.2. Taxonomy (NCBI): domain Eukaryota; kingdom Metazoa; phylum Chordata; class Actinopteri; order Pleuronectiformes; family Pleuronectidae; genus Hippoglossus; species Hippoglossus stenolepis. The sequence goes on from NC_061484.1 coordinate 27,513,170, forward strand.
AGTCTTGTTTATTTCATTTGTTGTTCACTCACAACTTCCTCTTTCTAACTTTTGTGATGTACAGTTTTGCAACAAAGCAGATTTTTTCTTTCGTGGATCATTAAAAGTATTTTTTAATGATTTTATCTGTTTATAAATTTGTGTTTTTCCATTAAAATGTGAAGCTCATTTGTTGTAATTCTGCTTTTGTTTTGAAACTCTTACTATATTTGAATCTCACTTAAAGTATTAATGGCAGTTTATTTCCAGTTCAATTTTAAATCTTTTTAATTTGTCTTTTTCTTATGTCAATCTTTATTACATCTTAATGAGACACTGAACTGATGAGATTAAAACAGCCCAGTTTCTCTCAAGTCTCCTTAAATTTGTCTTTTCTTGAAGCCAGTGAGATGTTGTGATGTGGATGATACAGGTTTGGTATGACACTAAATTGTTTGCCACACTCACAAACCACAGTTTAACATAACACCTTCTGGCTCAGCAAGCATGTAAGTGTAAAGAGGAAGGAAGGTGGGTGTGTTTGAACAGTTTAAATTTATCTTTCTTCAGAATCTGTCTTTGCTCTCAGCCTCTTCTGTGTTGTAGGTAGACGTCTGTGATGTGACTGAGTTTCATCTTGTGCACATTATTTATCTGTGGACGTTTTTATTGTTTGAAGTCACAGACGAGAGCAGCAGCTACTATGAGTGTAAACTGCAGCAGCGAGTGGATTTGTTGTCCTTCTTCTCACTGTGACAGGTGATTTCACGTCTACATTCATGTTTCACTCTCATTTTACACTCTGACTTCTGATTCACCTGGAAGTGAGTTTGAGAAAGAAAGTAAAATATAAAATGAACCATTCATTCATTTTCAGATCACCACCTGTAAAGGGATGCAGAAAGAAAAATATATGAAGGAATTATCATCAGTATTAATTTGTATCTTTGTTTAGAAGTTTCTATCAAGCCTAGAGCTCAACATAATAAAGAGTCTGCAACTTATTATTGGGCTATTAATACTATTATTATTATTATTGAATATTAATATCATTATTATTCACTATCATCGATGCAGGAATTGTCATCAGTGTGGAGTCATCAGTTGAAATGCTATGGAATGCTGCTCATGGAAATGTGTTTTTTCTACAGAAAGTAAAAAAGTAACTATGTTCTCTGGTGTCATTATGAATCTGATTCTCTGTGTTACAGTGGTACAGTGTGAGAATGGCTGGGATGTGAGTTACACTTCTACTGAGATCTGTGCCGTCAGAGGATCAACAGTGGACATTACCTGTACCTACACATACCCATCCAGAATCAACAGAAGAAGATTGAAGGAGCATCTTATTCAGGTTATTTTAATTCTGCAGACAGAGTTTCCTGTGCTGTTAAAGGACACGAGGATTTCCGCTCTCCATCAATGTGTGAGTTTAATCTACAGTATTTCACTAACAGCACCATCTGCTGGAGTATTTGAGATAATGCATAGTACCATAACTTCATGTGTTCTAAATACTTTTTTCTGCATGGGCACATTGAACTCTTGGGATACTAATGTCATACTGACAAACTAGTGTAGTACTAGTACTCAGTATTCAGCTTGTAGAAATAAAGATGAAGACATGACTGCTCCCAAGAAGTGAAGACAAAGCATTGTGACTGCCCCTGGTGGCTGGATGCAGTATAGAACATACATCCTGTCTCCTCCATGTTAGTGTGGATGGAACATGACCAATCTAAAAGACAAATACATTTTTCAAAGATAGTTTGTGTCATTTTAGGTCGCTCTTATCACACTCTATTGTTCATGTTTCTCATATAAGTTTGGTTTTAATATGTTATTTGATGAAATGAAATTAGATTAAACTTCATGATTGACAGCCGAGCTGACTCAGGATTGGTCGAGCCTGCGATGGGTGGGACCTTGATACTGTGGCTCCATCTCCAGATCACTACTGTGCAGACTGGGGTTCCAAATGTAGGATACAGCTGGTATCCAGGATATTTTGGCTTCATTTCTGGAGAGTGGGAGGAAGTGAGACGTGTCGTCCATCTGGTCGACTTGCATAAAAGATAGATCATTTCCTCCATATTGGCCAGTTTGCTCTATTATAAGAGCAACTTCTACAAGGTCCCTTATGTTCCTCACCTCCAACAGTGTGTTTCTCCCCTTACACTGAAGTTTAGCACTTCCCTGTGTTTTTGTGAACTGAAAGTTTCTCATCTTGGCATCGTCATCATCTTAAAATGAAAAACTCGCCGACTGGTATTCACCAGAGAAAATACATGGTTAGTTTTGTAAATGTATCAGTTATCTCTCCTGATCTCCTCTGATGTGCTCTGTGTTACAGTGGTATGGAGTCAGATTGACTGGGGTGTGAGTTACACTTCTACTGAGATCTGTGCCTCTCAGAGGATCAACAGTGGACATTAACTGTACCTACACAGCTACCCATCCAGGTTGAATCACCATGATACTAACAGTTCAGGAAACTTTCTGGTTCATTCAAGAGAGTAATGGGATTAACGTTGACTGACTGATCCGGAGTATTCAGGTCGTGTGGAGTATCTCTGCAGAAATAAACAAGTGCACTCTGAGAATCTCTAACCTGAGAGAGAGCGACTCAGCTGTGTACAAGTTCAGGTTCACAACAAACCAACCTAATGGGAGAGCTTAACTGGTTCAGCTGAGTCACTTGTTCGTCACAGGTACATTTACATTAGAGTCAGTTTTAAATGTTAGTGTATGTTGAAATAAAATATGCTCTGTTCACAGCCCCTCAGCTCCAGGTACATGTGAGGAGATCAACAGCCAATCCATATTCTACCTGGACAGAGCTGACCTGTCACAGCAGGTGTCAGCTCCTGATCATCTTTCCTACGTTTGGTACAATAACAATAAACCTGTTGGACGAAAAAAATACTTTCACCTCCGACACTTTAATGTTGAAGACAGCTATCACTGTGCTATAGAAGGACATGAGCGTTTCCCTTCTCCTACATTGTGTGAGTTTACGCCTCCTCATGAAGCTACAATAATATGGAAATAATTTAAATGTAACCTTTTAACAAGTAACACAGACAGTTTTTTGATTGTATTCTCATCCTGTGTGTCAATATAGACTATCCTCCAGATGCTCCAAAGCCTCCCTCTGTGTCAGTGAGTCCCTCTGGTGAGATCATGGAGGGCAGCTCGGTGACTCTGACCTGCAGCAGTGATGCTAACCCAGCAGCTAATTACACCTGGTACAAGGAGAACGAGGACTCACCAAAAGCATCAGGACAAATCTTCACCATCACTGATATCACAGCTGAACATGGTGGAAAGTATCAGTGTGAGGCCCAGAACACACAAGGACTTAGTAAGGCCACCTTACATCTGACTGTTGGAGCAGGTGATTTTAGCTCTCTGACTTTTACAGCCTAACCCCCCCCCTTTCATTGCACCAGAACCTTAAACCATCAATACCATGATTTCCAGATTTGTCACAGCTGTATATCAAGCCTATCATATTGCATGAACAATACTGACTGACCAACAGCATCACCTGGCAACTGAGTCATCAGTCTAACCACACTGCTCATGTCTCCTGTCTGTTGTCTAGGGAAGCCAAAGGATAATCATGAATATCATCAGGCTGACTCTGGTGGTCATGCTGGTTCCAGTGCTTATCTGGACTCTGTGACGAGGTAAACAATACAAATCCATCAGTTCACCCTCTGCTCTTTACTGTCTTCTTCAAATGTCTTCAAACACTAGTTTCAGTGTTATGAAGTTCATTTTGTCAAATGTTGTGTTTGTTGTTGTTTTCTGATCCAGGATGAAGAAAAACTCTGAGCTTGAAATCAGAAGCGAATGAAGCTGTGGAGATGATAGAGGTGAGAGACAGTGAGGCCAAAGAATGACTCCATATCACTGTTTTCATCTCACAATGTTAGAGGTAGATAAAACATTTCTTGGATCAGCTACTTTTGTCTGAATCTGCCCTAAAAATGCAAAGGTTTTTCCATTGACCGTATATTAAATGGACGTAGACTCTGGTCTAGAAAGTGAAGTGAATGATCCACTTTAGAGTCAATAGAATTAGTTAGCACCCGCAGGCATTGGGGCATGGATACCGTGTGATTGACAGCTAGTACTGGGTGCAGGTTGCAGGTTTTAGGTGGGCGGGAAAAATTTGGGCCCTGAGTCAGGCTCCACCCCTCCCTCCTCCAAATATGGTTACTCTGGTTTCAAAGATCCAAGATGGCGCTATGGACAACATGTCAAAAATGGAGGCTTCCAAAATGGCAGCTCACAAACCAATGGGTGACGCCACTTGACATTCTTTCTGGCTCATGTCCCATCCTTCCACCAAGTTTTGTGGAAATCAGTTTAGCAGTTTTTGTAACCCTGCTGATGAACAAACAAACTAATGGACAGGGGGCGCAACAACGCTCGCTAAACTATTTTGAATGAACTGTGATTATATGCAGGTTTCATGAATAAAGTCCAGTGAAGCTTAACATTTTCATCTCCCATCAGTCACACAACTGTCCTTGAGTATGAGAACGTCAGCTGCTGCAGCACAGGCTACAGAAGACACAGAGGAGCAGGAAGACTCCAGTGAAGCTCCTGGGGTCAGAGCCACTGTGACAAATATAACCAAGATGGATTTAATTTCAGAGTGACATCCGCATGCTGAAAGTTTACAGAAACCATAGTGTGTAGTTATTAAATACAGGAAATCTGTCCAAGCAACAAAATATCTGAGTGCAAGCGCAGAGTTTGAGCACAAGCAGAGCAATCTAAGCACTCAGCAGGAGCTGTGTGAGTGCAAGCGCAGGGTTTGAGGAAACACCACAAAATCTGAACGCAAGTCCAGCTCTCAAACTAAAAGACCATGCTTTTTAATGAAGAGGGAAAACACCCACACATTTCTTTCTACCTATGGTTTCTGTTTTTCTCCTCAGGTGCACTGTAATTGGTTGATGAAAGCATGAGAGGAAACAGGAAGTATCTATCTTTCCATCCCTGGTTGCAGCAGCAGTTTGTACAGCATGACCTTCAGAGCAAGAGTATTGTTGTGTTGTTTCTTTCTTTTTCTTTCTGATGGGTCCAGTCGCCCAGTTTTTCGCAGCTTTATTTGTGAGCTTTAGTTCCGATGTTGGCTTCAGGCTGAAGGAGCACTCTCAACCACACCCTTTTGTGGGTTGGTGTAAGTGTTTTCCTCTTTGTCCATTTTGCCGGCCTGTTGTTGAAGTTGTTGTCTTTTTCTGCAATAAATAGATTTTGTTTTCATGTTACCTTGAACTATGTTGAGGTCTTGGTGATGAGCTTTGGAGGCTGTGGTAACACCATGACTCATCTCGTGTCTTATACATGATATTAATGTGGTTATTACATGGATAATATTATGTATTGTGATTTTATGATTCTCTTATTGTAGCGAGACTGCGACACACCACAAAATCAATTCGACACCACAGCTCTCTTTTACTGTACTGA